>NW_008236209.1:6429992-6445752 GCF_000691975.1 Corvus brachyrhynchos
AGTGAAAGAGAGGAAAAGGGAAGGAGGGAAAGCAGCAGAGGCCAGCAGGCAGAACCTGATTATAGTTGTAGGGCTTTTGTTATGAAATATTTACATGAAGTGTCTAATGAGTCTTTCAGATGGACCAAACTTTTAAAGAAACAAGCTATAAAAAGCAAATTCTGCACATGTGGAGCACAAAAGATCATTTTTCCCTTGTCCGCTATCAAGAAGTCCAGGTTCCACGTTACTCAGTGGCAGCTTAAAATGGGGCTGGCTCTGACCCAGCTCCGAAATGGAGATGTTTTGGAGAACACTTGGGGCTTGGATTCAGCCCAGCCCATCTGGAGGCTTTGACATTTAATAAATACAGGGTTTGAGAAGAGATACTTGATGGCTCTCCTGCCCTTTGCCATGCCCTGAGGACTGGTGTGTGGAACCCTCTGAAGAGCTACAGCCACGAGCATGGCAGAGGTGCTGCCCACGGCCCCTGCTCTCGTGTCCCTCAGGCTGCTTTCTTCCCAGAGAGCCCTTAAGGTGTGTGAGGGCCACTTTTCCCAGAGTGTGCTGTGCCCTGAGAGCCGAGCTGCCTCCATGCACGGGCCATGTGCCTGTGTCTGGCTCCGCAGCGGCCGTGCCCAGCAGGCAGGCACAGGTCTCAGCAGGGCCGCTGCCATAGTCCCGGCACTGACATGGATTCACCTGGCAGCCTGCAGCCCTCCCTCGGTCCCTGTGGACGGGCAGGGCGCTCTGGTGGAAGCATAGGGTGGTGACAGTGGCAGGACACTGCTCAGAGAAGCTGGAGAAGTGGCAGAGGGCAGGGAGTTGTTGCAGGTGGCTCAGCCATTGTGGTTTGGTTTTGGGTTTTGTTTCTTCTGAGGACCATGAGCTGCAGAGGTGCCGGGGCACTGTGGTGGGAAGAGGGCTGTGCTGTGGCTCAGCACAAGTGCCCCACACAGGAGCTTACAGGGCAGCACCTTGCAAGGATCCAGGTGTACTCACACTGACAGGGATGCACAGGAAGGTACCACTGTCCCCAGTGCCACTCCAAAGCCTTGAGAGGATGCAAGTTTGGGAGTGAGCCCCAGCCACTCCAGCCCCTTGTCCTCAGCTCTGATGCTTCCCTGACAGGAGCCTGTGCCACACTGCTGGTGGGCTGCACCCTCGGGTATCACCTCGGGCACAGAGCCTTCCTGCACCTGCTAGCCTGCAAAGCATCCCCAGGTCATCCCCACCCGGCAGCAGAAGGTGTGAAGTACAAATTGAGGCTCCTCACAGGGGGCTCTGTCAGCATGGGTTCCTCCCATTGCTGCTGGGCCTGGCATCACCCCGTGGACCCTTTCTGCTCTGCACCAGGGGCAGAGGCTGAGGCTGGGCTGTGGAACAGGCTGGAGACATGACACAGGGAATTCGTGCCCTCTGCTTAGTTTCCGTATTTTGGCAGCGTCGCCTTCTGTGAGATGTTTTCTGTTCCCTTTGCGAGCTGCTGGAGCCAAATAGGAAGAGCCCTTGAATCGGGGCTTTGTGATGCCTCTGGCTGGAGCACAGCCAGTCTGACCAACACATCTGAGTCTGCATTCACCCGTTTTCCCGGGACGAATGGAGTCTCCTTGGGAGGGTGTGCTCCCACACAGGGCAGCCCCAGGCTGTCACTGGGACCCCCTCCAGCCACTCCCTCATGCCGCAGCCCCGTGGGGTCACTGTTTTTTCTGTGACTTGCTGTCAGTGTGAGTGACTTGCTGTGCTGTGCCATGCCACATCACAGATAAAAGGGAGGATCTGCGACCCCCTGAGCTGACCCACTTCCCAGCTCTGGCACTCATGGCAGGGAGTGAGTGTGGAAAGGAGCTGGCACATATGGAGGCCCCATCCCTCCCTCTCCATAGCCCTGGGGCTCAGCTGCACACTGTGGGGCTGGGACACTGTGGGAAGAGCCTGGCCACACTTACTGAGTCAAAGAGAATTTGAATAGGAAAAGTTGAATTCCAGTTTCACTTGGAAGGAGACAGCTTTTTTTTAAAAAAAACAAAGCAAACAAAAAAAGAGGGAAAAACTTGTTTGGATGTACTGTAAGGGCAGGAGGAATGCTGAATAGCTGCACTGTTTGTCAAAAGTTCTTCCATAGGAGATAACATATTCCTAAAAGGACTTAGTTAATTCTGTTATTAATTTAATTAATTATAATTTTAAAAGGAAGGGGGGATAGTAACTTCTACTTGCTTTCATCTCTGTGGAAGCAGAACCTAAGGAGCATTTGAGAGAAAACAGTGGGTGAGGGAAAAACATCAGGATGAACTCAGTGTGCTTCGATGGAACTGCTCTTTTTACACCCCTCGACTTTTTAGAAATCTGTTTTTGAATTAACTGCTGCTGCCTCGTAAGAATGAGCTGTGATGATCCTCCATCCACTGATCTTGCACCCAAACCCCTCAGGTGTGCATGGAGGTGGGGGCTGCCAGCAAGCGAAGTGTGTTTCATTCCTTATGGAGAGGAGAAGTGGCCCATGAGCTGGGCTTCTCGCTTGCCACTCACTCCACCTCTCCTAAGAGGGGAATTTCAGAAGATCCTAATTAGCACCTACTGGTTAAGGGGGAGTTTTTGCAAGTCTGTCTGTCCCTTTCCCCTTGGTCAGCTGGACCTGAAGCTGCTGAGGGGCTCCGGTGTCGCCCTAGTGCCAGCAGCAGTCGGGGTTTGGGCAGGACCCGGCACACACAGAGCAGCCAGAGCTGCTGCTGGATCACCAGCCACATCAGGCAGCCCGTGCTGTCCCACAGGCTCCTGCTCCTTCCTGGGTACAGCAATGTCTGTCAAAGCTCCCAGTGTGGGGTTTTTGCAGAGCAGCCTCGTGCCTGCACTCGGTGGGATCTGCTTGGTTGCTCCCAGTGAGCAATGAAAGGAAGATGGGTGGCACTTGGACTTGGCAAACCTTAATGGGAACGTGGGGCTGCCCTTTGCTGAATATTCATGAGGAACTAATTTGTGCTAATGTTTCCAGATTGTGATTCAGTCTGAGTGATTTTTTTGTGTTGTTTTTTTGTCTTGGCTTGCTCTGTTCAGCAGCCAACTCAGAAGGATTTGTAGGTCATCCTTCTGCTGTTCAGTTATATGCTAATTAGCCAGAGTGGGAATGATTGGCAAGCTCCCTCTTAGTGGCCCAAAATGCCATGCTGCACTGTGGTCCTGTTGCACATGGGTCCATCTTGGACATCATTCCCAGTCCCTTCAATCCCCAGAAGCTCAGTGCTCCATGTCCCCAGTGCAGCCGTGTGCCCCTGCCTGCCGTGGGCGCTGGCAGAGGAGGAGGCACTCCCCAAAGGAGTTGCTGTCTGGCTTCCCAACTCCTGCTGCAGAAGGAGCTCCATTGTTCTCCCAGGCTTTTCCTTTCTCTTCACTAGTCTTTCCCTGAGCAGGGGTGACCCCTCTCCCCCAAGACCCACCGTGTCTTCCCACAGGGAGCTGCCCACAAGCTGGTGGCAAAGCTGCTGCCTAGTGATTTGTGGTCTCCCTATAGGTGCAGGCTGTGGCCATCTGTGTGGGCACCATGGCCACACACAGCTCATGGCCTCCTCCATGGGTTCTTGTGGCCATCTGCACGGGCACCACAGCCTCCCACAACAATGTCATCTCTCCTGGGGACAAGCTAGGAGCCACGTGCTCCCAGGCTGCTGCATCCAGAGGCACATCCCCCTGCCCATCCCATCCCTGCTCCCTGTCCATGGGCTCTGCTGTGCCCGGCCATGGTAGCACCAGGCTCCAGTGGGCAGCTGTTCCCTTGCCCTGTGCTTTCCCACAGCTCCTGGTGCAGGTGAGCAGCCTCGCAGCCAGAGAGCAGGAGAGGTTGGTCCCAGCTCTAGCCTGGAGCATGGCTGCCTTTCCTGCTGGCCTCTCCACAGGGTGGGGACAGATACACACACACCCTATGTGTGCTGCTTGCTGGCAGCAAGAGGCAAGAGAGGACACCTGGAGTGGGCTTCAGCCCCTTTCCTGCTGCGCCTTCATCTGCTCATCCACAGCTCTGCTGAGGAACAGGGATGGCACCAGTGCTGCCACCACCACCTCTGCATGCCACCTTGGTGGAGACAGCAGAACTCTAGGTTGGGTTTGGAGCTCGCTTTCCACGGCAGCACTTGCTTTTCCATCTCAGGACCTGCTGCTGGCACAGCCATCTCCTCTGAGATGTGAGGAGGTGGCCACAGGAGCACTGTGCCTGCAGCCCCACAGCTCTGCTTGCCTGCACTTCTGTGGCCTTGGGGTTTGGAGGCTCCTCGTTAAGGAAATGGAAACAAGACGAGTTCCTGGCTGCATTAGATGGTGCATTAGTGGCACAGACAGCCCGGGAGTGTGTCCTTACAGACACAGGAACTGCTGCTCCACAAATGCTTTCATTGCACTGGGTTTGGGTTTGCTGATCAGGGCGTTAGTCACGAGGGTGGTGGTTTGTTTTGATAGTCCTTCCTGGCCTCAGCCCCGCAGTTGCTGCACTGCTTAAATTAGGATTCACCCTTCAAGGACTCTGCTCCTCGGGATTTGATGTAGATCTCTCTGTTCTGATGTGTGAGGTTGCTAACATGGAGTCACAGTACTTGATATTGCAGGGGGTGATTCCAGAGGATGCATTTCCCTTCAGGTGTCCTGTAATTCCAGGGTCTGCAGGGCAGGGCATGTAATTGCTGGGGTGAAAAGGTTTCCTGAGCTAAGCCTGCCCTGCTCCAGACAGTTGCACATAAGCAGGGGTAGTTGAGTTGGTGCCATTTCCCTATGGTAACTGTACTTTCACTACAGCCATGTCAGGACTCTTGTGGGGAGAGAATCCTTTTCCCAGCAAGGCAGCTGGCAGGAAGGCTTGTTACTGTTATCAGGAGCCAACTGTGCTGAGCCCAGGTAGGGGTTTTGGGAGCCCCCGGGCATCCTGGTGCAGGACATCCTGACAGACAGCTGGAATAGTCCGTGCAAGTGGGAATGGGGAAGCAAAACTTCGTGGCAGGGGAAGCTGCGGTCACTACTGAATTCATGAGGAAAATTCCTGATACGCAGCAGTCTGGCAGAGTCCACCTGCTCTGGTTTGTGGTGGCACTGGTGTATGCTTGTTTATCCATGAATTTCTGAGTGGGGGCATGAGAACAGGATTTCAGGGCTCTCAGCAGATAGGTGTTGAAAGATACCAGAAATTTCCAAGGAAGCTGGAACTTCCTAACTGCTTTCCACTTTCCTGAGCTTTCAAAAGCCAGAGGATCTGGGCATCCCATACATACCTGCGCTGTGTGTACACAAGCTCTCAACTGCTTGGACCTGGCACTGAGGTTGCTGCCAGGCTGGAATTTCCTGATTTTAGTAATTTAGTTGCCTCCCAGGAATCCCTGATATCTCAGTTACCATCCGAAGTGGGTATTTTTGTAACCTGGCCCCTACTCTGGTTGTTTTGTGATTGCCAGTATCACAGTCAGTGCAAGGCAGGAGCCAACAGCCTGGTGCTCAGTTCTGCTGCTCCCTGCCTGCTCTTGGGGGTTCCTTCTCGAGTGTCTCTGTTTGCTGCTCTTGTTCATTTGTGCTCTCTTTGCACCACTGCTGATGGGGAGATGAGGATTTCCTGCCCACCTGTCGACCTTCTAGGCTTCTGCTTTCCTTCTGGTACTCTTCAGAAACAAATTATAAACTCTTTAGAACAGAAAGTTGCCGAACTCTAATGAACCTTTTCTTGACCTTGATGTGTCTCTGACATTGCAGTGTTTGCCCAGTTGTTTCTGGGCTGTGTGAACAGCACATCAGCAGATGGTGAATAGGTTTTTGATGTATGAGTATGTCTCCAATTGAAGAGATTGAGAGAGGGAACAGCACCTCAGCGGTGGGGCTTTTGCCATGATGTTGGCATGAAAAAATACTTCTTATGCCACAGAGTATTACTAGACCGGGTCTTGAGGTGTAACTGCACCCAAGATAGGCAAGGGGCTGTGAAGGCAGAGCAAATGAGAGGTGGCCTCCTGTTCTCTGGCTGGGTTGACCAAAATCTGTCCATGGGAATGCAGTATTGCACAAAGCATCTTGGTGTTGATGCATAGTCTTATCTGGAAAATGCCAATAACTAGTTCTGCTTCAACCTCTTGCATCTACAGGAAAGAAAGAAAAAGTTTGAGAAGGATGGTGAGAAGTTTTACTCTATGCTGGATCGCCACTTGCATTTGTCTTCCAAAAAGAAGGAGTCTCAGTTACAGGAGGTGTGTATGGAATTTTCCGCAGAGCTGGGTCCAGAAACAGCAGCACCAGCTGCTCTATGTCTTAAAAAAAATGTGGGGGGAGATCATCCCTTCCAGTAACCCGTTGAAATTGATAATCAATTAAATCTACCCAAAGCCTGGATTCTCTGTGTGAGACCAGGGAAATCAAGCTCATCGTTCTCCTGTGTCTGTTGGATGCTGGTAGTGGCTTTATGTGTTGTCATTGCTTGATGTGTAGGGCAGTGACCAGTGGCACTGGCACAGCTGGGGACTGGCCACCCTTTCACCTGGGGAAGTGCTCTGGCAGCAAAATAACCAGTTATTATTCCTTTTGCTGGCCTGGCATCCTGCCTTGCTGCTGGATGTGGGGTGGCTGTGGGGGCAGGTAGAGGAGGGGGTTCCTGCCAGCTGGTGCTGCTGCAGGCATGTTGCAGCAAGGAAGGAAACCCAGCTGTTCCAGCCCACACTAGAGCAGCTGGTTCTGGTCAGATCTGTCAGACCAGTTGTCAGATCAACCTCCAAGCATCTCTGCAAGGCAAACTGTGTGTGAGCTCTGGGAGCATTGTGTGCTCCTGCCACTGCTGCAGCTCCAGAATTGCTGGTTCTGGAACACAGATGGAGTCAGGCAACAGGGTGGTGATGGTGGCCTTGTCCTCATAGGGTTGTGTGTGGAGAAGAGGCTTGTGCTAAAATAGCAAATGAGCTTTGGGAAAGCCTTGTCCTTGCAGAGTGAGAAGAGGTTTTGGATCCTTGAATGAAGGGAGCCAGAAATGGGCAGACTTAGAAGAATATCCAGTGTTCCAGTTCAAAGCCAGGCTGGGCACCTGGCAGGCTGTTTTTACTGAGGACAGAACTATCTGTGGGCTGACAGACAAAAGCAAGTCAAATATTTTCAAACTACATTTGATGTTTTTTCTTTTACCACCTTTCCGTCTTTCTTCTAGGCTGACCTTCAGGTGGACAAAGAGAGACACAATTTCTTTGAGTCCTCCCTCGAGTATGTGTACCAGATCCAGGAAGTACAAGAAAGCAAGAAATTCAGTATTGTGGAGCCGGTAGGAGCTTCCTTTTCTCTCAGTCTCGTTGGTTGATACTCAGATGTGCTGGCAGTGGCAGGAAGGGATGAACTGCCAGGTTGGATTAGGTCCTGTGGGGCAGGAGTTAACCTTGCAGCCTTGGCTTGCTGCATCTTGACAGCCTTAGTGGTGCTTGCTGGAGCACTGTGTAGCCCCAGCCCTGTTTCTTCTGGCTGGCTGTCGATCCTGAGGAACAGGCTGGACACTGTACATAGCTACAGGTCGTGTTATGGATTATCTTGGCCCCCTTGGGTTTGGCAAGTGCTGTCTGTCTGCAGAGGCACAGAGGTGTTACCTGCTCTGCTCACCTGTCCCAGCCTGGCCTGCAGGGGTCCCAGACTGTCCCTGAGGGCGGGGACCCTGCCCTGGGTGGTTGCTCTGCCCCAATGCCTGCTGCAGTGGAGTGTGGGATCGTGGGATCCTGTGGATCTTGTGGATGAGCACTCTGCAGATCTGCTCTGGGTCTCCCTGCAGGGCCTTTTGTTCTGGGTGTTTTATTCAGACAGATGTGTGGGTGGTAGCTTGGGCTTTAGGGACACTGTGGTGGATGAGCCATATCGAGGTTGGCATCATTCCAAAGTTGTAAGGAAAAAATAATTGTAATTTCTGAAACCCCACACTCTGTCCATCTTTCCTTCAGTTATAAACACAGCAGTTCAGCATGTCCCTTTCCTCCATTGCAGGTGCTGGCATTTCTCCATAGCCTCTTCACTTACAACAACCTGACAGTGGAGCTGACGCAGGATTTCCTCCCATACAAGCAGCAGCTCCAGCTCAGCCTGCAGAACGTGAGTCCCTGCCCAGCTGAAGGACTTTTCTGTGTGACTTCTGTTCTCATTTGGATTTACACTCCTTTGATGGCAAAGTCTTTCCACCCAGGCAGTCTGGCCATGTTTGCATTGTGGGAGCTGCAGATACAGTTATTTTCTTCTCAGTTCACATGTGTTTTCCCCTCTCCTGCACAGGCCAGTTCACAGGTCTATGAAATTGTTTTCTCTGGAAGGGGCTATTGCAGTTGCATCATTTAACCTGATGCATAAACAAGCCTGAGATTTTCTTTCAGTTTCATCAGATGGAAATTGTACTCCAAGAAGGCCTCTAACCTTGATCTTAATGGTAGTGGCTTCCTACAGGCTTGCTACATGCTTTGATAAGCTCCTCTGCTGGTCACGTGTGCTCGTGGGGTAGAATATCTGAGTCCTATTTCCTTTATACTCAGTCTTTCCTGACTGGCCTTCGTTTCTGTGGGACAACAATAAATCTGAGCCAAGCTGGTTTTGCTGCTGGCTCATTAATTGGTCGGTGTAGTATTCCATCAGAATGCCTGGATTTTGTACCCTGTCTTGATGTGACTCTTTCATGCCAAGCAGTGTAGCATGATCTCCTTTGGGAGGAGAATACACCTGTTACGCGAGCAATGGTATGAAGGGGAGCTCAGGTGCTGCCTCTGCTCCACCCAGCCTTGAAATGTGCTGAAGTTCCTTAATTAAGGGAACAAGTGACCTCCCAGCTATGGCACTCCATCACCATCTCTGCACTTGGTGTGACTCTTCGATCATCTATAAGAGCCCAGTGGTCCTTATAGCCAGTTTCCATGTGGATTTGGGGAGTGGTTTCCATGTTTTGTGCCTTGGGAACCAATTCATTTCTGCTACAGCACCTCAGATTTATCTAGGAATAAATACCTGCAGCTCACTCTTTGCTCATCTTCAAATATGCTTCTGTTTGTTTTCTGTTACCAGACAAGGAATCACTTTTCCAGCACGCGGGAGGAGCTGGAAGATCTGAAGAAGAGGATGAAGGAAGCGCCCCTAACCTGCAAGCTGCCTGGGCAGCCGACCATCGAGGGCTACCTGTACACTCAGGAGAAATGTAATGGCTTAGGGATGCACCTGCATGCAATAGGGAACGTGCAGGCTTGGGCTGCCCTGACATAACCCAGCTGTGGGCTGTATTCAGCTCCCATGCCCAGGCCAGCCCTGCTGCACCGGGTGTCACCGCTGCCAGGGCACGGCATGTCCAGGGTGTCGCCTTCTGCCAGTGCCTGAGGTGCCTGGGGTGTCACCGCCTGCAGTGCCTGAGGAAGCACTGGCAGCCTCAGCTGGCAGCTTTGTCAGCAGTGGCACAGAGCTTTCTCCAAGTGCCATGAGCTGTGGCAGCACAGGGCTAATTGCCCTGCGCTCCAATGAGATGGGATTTATTACTCCAGTGCCTGGAGCTCTGGCAGACTCTGCCTTGGCTGTGTTTTACCAGGATGAATCTGGTGTCCTGCCCAGCCTCCCTCTGGCAGCCTCTGCAGGCAGCTGAGCACAGCCAAGGTGGGACCAGTGTTGAGTTAAGCTGCTGAGAGTGAAACTTGTAATTCTGAGCAGAATCAAATCAAACCAAATACAGCCTTTTCCAAACCCTGCAGCTCTCCATGGCCATGCAGCAGGAAAGGGGACATAAGTATATGCAAAACTGTGACCTCGGAGGCTACAGACAACTCTGTAAGCATTCACTCTTAATCCTATATAGAAATCTATTTATACATATCTTTTTATGTCTGTTTGTCCTGCTTTTAAAAGAAAGCACACTTGGTAATTTTAGACCCCAAATGTGGCATGTTCCTGCAGGCCAGTGGCTATTTGCTGCCTCTATTTATGCTTCCCTATAAATAAGGTATGAAAAGTTGTTCCTCCTGACAACTGCAACTTAAAAACAAATTACAGAAAAAAATACCAGTTTAATTATTTCCTATAAAGCAGTTCAGGTAAGAAAACAGAGAAAAGTGACAATAAATCCAGAAACAGGAACTTCAGAGTATTTTAAAGCTGCTTTATTATTGAGTTTTCACCAACAGGAACAAGCAGTGGGGTTTGTGAAACAGGCATTCAGGACATGCAGGATCCTGCCAGTGTAGGTCTTGGCTGGGCTTGGCCAAACCAGCCTGGCTTGTGACCAGAGTCCCACAAATGCCCTTTTTCCAGCAGTGAGTTGGGAGGGTGCTGGAGGCAGCTGCTGCCCTGTGTCCTCTCCTTCTCTCCCTCTCTCCTCCTCCTCTCCTCCTGCTTCTCTCTTCATCTCCTCTCCCTTCTCACCTCCTCCTCTCCTTCTCTTCTCCTCCTGGCTCTTGCCCATGGAGACACTTGCAAGGGAGATGTCCCCCAGGGCTGTCAGTGTCCATCCCCAGAGAAGGGAGGACATGTGGGCAACACTGACCATGCCTTGCTGGCTGCATCCAGCTACCTCCCTGTCCCTGATTGCAGCCTCTTGTGTGTTCCACAGGGGCGCTGGGCATCTCCTGGGTGAAGTATTACTGCCAGTACGAGAAAGAGGCAAAAACCTTACGGATGACGCCCATAGACCAGAAGCCTGGAGCTAAGCAAGTGAGTTGGACATCTGCAAACATTGGCCCAACCACCAGCCCACCTTCCCACGTCTGGCCTCCCGTCCCGTGAGGGCTGACCCTGCGTGTGCCACAGAGCAGAGGGGTGGGCTCTGACCCCTCCCTGCCTGCACAGGGCAGTTTGGTGTCACCCAGAAGAGGCACCCCCACGAGGAGAGGTCTCACTCAGGTGTCCCTGGGAGCCCAGGCCCTGCAGGGTTTGGCAGCAGATGTGGGTCGTGTGATGCGAGCAATACTGGCCAGTGCTGGCTCATGAGTTCAGTCTGGGGTGAAACTTGTGCCTCTCTAGACCAGCTGATGTTGATCCTTCCCCATGCACAAGGGCTGGGAGCCACAAGAACTGTGGCAGCCCCTGAAGTGCATGAATGACTCAAGTTACTACAGGAGTCACTGCTTCTAAATGCAGCATTCCCTTGCCTTGGCATGTGCTCACGGCATTGGTTTGTGGTTTGATTTGTCCTCTCAGCACTGGTTCTGTGAGACTGGGACAGTGTTGGGAAAGGAGAGGGCAGCAGTGCAGCTCCAAACTGCACTATGGTGGAAATTTGGGTAGCTACTTCTTTCACAAAGTGCTTTGGTTTACCAAAGTCTAGGAGTTCCCTCAGTCCCTCCACGTGACAGGGGAGGGATGGGAGGATGGAGCACAGCCAGTGCCTCCAGCTGAGTCCCCCACCCTCCTCTGCCATGGAGCAGGTCCCTGGGGCCTTCCCAGCCAGGCGTGTGTGCTCCAGTGTGTGAGCTCATGGTCTGGTTTTGGCAGGGCTCTGCACACTGCAGCAGGAAAATAAAATAGATGTTTTGCAACCCCTTGGCAGAGAGCTGGGCAAAGAAATGTCCAAACTATTGTATGGAGAGATTTGTTGTCATTTATGCCATAAGCATGTCTAGGAAGGCCCATTACTGCAGATAAGAGCTTGGAAAACTTAGTGCCTTTCCCAAACTCTGGCAGTCTGGTAGCCTGCACCGTCAGGTCACAGCTGGCCACAAACCCACAATCAAATTATGAATTGACTCTGCTGCAGAGCACAGGGACATGAACACCCAGGGCCAGAGCTGAGCCCCTCCAGAGCACGTCTGCTCTGTCTGGGAGGAGCAAACATACATCTGTTTGCCACACAGAATTTGTGTAAAGCCATTTGGACCATTGGTGGTGTGGGTAATTGGTACTGATGACCAGCCCTGATGAAAATTAGGACCCAGCTGTGTCAGAGCATGGGTGAGCGTGGTCCTGGCCTCAGAGGCCAGGGAGTGCCTCCCTGGGTTCGTTGGAGCAGTGTTCCAGCACTGTAGAGGCAGAGTGCTGCTGTGTGGGGTAGTGCTGGGAAGTCCAGGACATTCTCTGGCTGAGAGCAAGCCTGGAACTCGGAGCCTCTTATCTCTACCTGTGATGATGGTGGGAGGACTACCTGTGCTCCTGGTACCAATGCCATCGGAATGTCAGGACACACACCATGGGCAATGCCATGCTGGGCTGCAGCTGAGGGGCCTGAGGAGCCTGAAATCTCCCATGTTGCTGTCCTCTCACCTTGGCATTCATGTTCTCTCCTAGGGCACCCTGGACCTGACCCTGAAATCCTGCGTAAGGAGAAAGACTGACTCCATAGACAAAAGGTTTTGTTTTGACATTGAAACTAATGAAAGGTGAGAGGCTTCGCATCCCCAAACCCCACGGGCTGCAGCAAATCCCTTTCTGAAGTCTATTAAAAACAACTTTTCTTCCTTTCCCTGCCTGTCGCTGGGGGAATTCCGCGCAGGTCCGGGACCATCACGCTGCAGGCGCTCTCAGAAGCCAACCGAAGGCTGTGGATGGAGGCCATGGACGGGAAGGAGCCGGTGAGTGTTCCTGGAGCTGTTCCCAGCTGGAATGCGCTGCCGAGCAGTGTCCTCTGCCGGCGGGTGCTGCTCGGGATCAGCGCTGCACGATCGCCATGGGCTCCATGCCATTCCCTCGGCTACCACTGGGGATTTTGGGTTTCCCCCTTAAATCTGGGGATGTTCCCTTGCTGTGCCAGCCCACCTGAGAACCGGCCTTTCCGAGGCTGGTTCGCTCCTATTCCTGCTCCTCACTACCTGCCGGAGATGATGTTTTGTCTGTCTGTCCTTGCTCTTAGCCACCTTCTCGAAGATGTCACTGCCCACCCTGCACCCGTGTTCTCCCACCTTTCTGTGCCTACTGGTGTTTCCTTCCTTCAGTCTGAGCAAAGCTCAGAGCCCTGCGGTTTGCCTACAGAACAGAGAATTTCCCTTGCAATAGGTGCCCCACTGAAATGCAGGGAGGCAGCAGAAGCTCCTTGATTGTGCAGATAATGGGTTCTTGCCTTATTATAAAATGACATTTCTATGGGACATTGTCTTTTTGGCTGTGATTGCCTCTGGGTAATCTATGGGTGATTTATGAGTGACTCACAGGTGATCTATGGGTGATTTATGGGATGCTGCATTTTCTTTCAGAAATAAATACCAAATCATACTGATACTTTTGTTTCTTGCTCCCCCATTCCCTCTTCCTTTTTCAGATTTATCACAGTCCCATCACGAAGCAGGAAGAAAGTGAGTCACTTCTGTTGCTGTTCTTTGGGCTCTCACAGCCTCGAGGCCAGGCAGGGTTTTCCTTGCAGATACAATTATCCTCAATTCCTGCAAAAAGAGTAGCAGTGTTCCTGCTCCATGACAGCAGTGTCACTTCTGTTCTTGTACCACAAGTGGCTGGCACTGAGCCCAGATAAGAACAAGTCACACAGAACTGCAGCAAGCAGTTTTTATTTAGCCAGGAGTAGCGGGATGTAAGGTTCAATTTGCACCTCCAAACCCCAGTGAGAGATTCTGAGAGATCTTAACAAAGATTGTAATAGGGCAATAGAGGTGGCATTGAGTTCCTGGATCTCCCACCTACCACCGTGTCCCATGTCCCCTCTTGCAGCAGTGGGGTGTACCCTGCAGAGCCCTGGAACCCTTTGGGGCTCTGTTAGCTGGGTGAAACCTGCATTCTGTCTCAGAGCTCACTTCATCAGCACTGTAACTAGCTGGCTCTAATGAGCACAGAGGGAGCATTCCCAGAAGCATGAGCACAAACCTGTGTGGCCATGTTCACATCACTCACTGGGAGGAATGTGATTTGGGTCTCAGTGAATAAACATTCTCTCTTTGTAATAGATTAGAGCTGATAAGAATTACAGTGGTATCATAGCCCTCAGTATCAAGCACCAGGTGGGTCTGTGCTTATTCCTAGGGCAGGGCTAAGAGACGTCTGAGCTTGATGTTGCTGTTGCTCAGAGCAACCAGTATAAACCACCTGCTGAAAATGCAGGGATGCCATAGGATTCCCCAGATCAGTGGAACAAGCCCTGTGCTCAGCTTTCCTCAGCACATCAAGCTGGATTGGTTTTGCTTTTTAATCCTAGTGATGTAGGTAAGCAGAAATTACACAGTCCCATGATGGGGAAGAGCTTTAACTATAGATTTTGCTCTGGAAGTGATTATTCAAGTCTTTATCAGACACAATCCAAATTATTTACACTATTATTATTATTAAACACCAATTTGCAATTATTATTAAACACAGAGAGGGTGTAGGGAGCAGTGCTGCAACTCATAATAAATTCGAGGAAAAATGGGAACTAATAACTCCTTGTCAGGATGTCCAGAATGCCAGTGTTTTCCTGAGGATGTAGGGGATGCAGTGCAGGTGTGAACACTCTGCTGTGCTGGGGCACTGCAGCTCCGGGTGCCAAGAGGGGCTGGGGCTGGGGGTGTCTCAGGGCTCTCCAGGAGTGCTCAGTCAGCTAACACAGCTTCCTTGTCCAAAACAGTGGAGCTGAACGAGGTCGGCTTCAAGTTTGTTCGGAAGTGCATCAATGCAGTGGAGACCAAAGGTGAGGAGCTCGCCCGGCCTGGCCATTCTTCCCATGGCCTTGAGTTACCCTGCAGTTCCTGCAGTACAGTGTTAGTCACTGACACAGCACTTCAGCTTCTAGCTGAGGAATGCGTGTTCTTCGGGAGCAGAAATCCCACGTGGTCGGGAATGTTGTACCAAGTTGGTTGGGGTTGTATTTCTATCTTCATGCTGGTTTTGCTCATGGTTTTCTCAGTTTTGGCCCTGAGCACACCCACTGTTGGGCAGCAGGAGAACAGCTCCAGCACTGTGGCCGAGGGTGGCTACAGGCTCCTTCAGCCCCAGTCTGTGAAGCAGCAGAAGCAGGTGGCAGGGTGGCAGCTCATCCTCTGGGCTGTCACATATTGTCCAGCCTGCACCAGTGAACATCCAGTGAACATCACCAATGTGAGATGGGGGCCTGGATTCAACTCCAGATTTCTGGGGCTGTGGCAGCCAAGGCCAGCAGGGGCACAAAGGCACTGCTTGCAGAGCCAGGAGAAGCAGTGGCTCTGCCTGTCCCAGCACTGGCCAGTGTTTTCAGATTCTCTTTCAATGTGTTTGTCTTCTGTGAGGGGTTGAGCAAACCCATGACAAAGCAGCACCCCCCAGACATGGGGTATGTGGGCTGGCGTGTCCCATGCCCTGGCTGTGCTCACCTGACCATGACATGGTGACCACGGTGGTGCTGGTGGCCACAGCTGCTGGGGGTGAGGGGAGCCCCTGCCTGCAGAGCCCGGGGAGTGGGACAGGGCCCGGGATATGGGACAGAGCCCGGGCTGTGGGACAGAGCCCAGCAGCAGGAAAACAGTTCCACTAGATGGGGCTTTTGGACCACCAGCGGGAAACCTCGGCTAACGCTCTTGGCTTTGTCCTTTTAGGAATCACTACGGAGGGCGTGTACCGGACCGTTGGCAGCAATATCCAGGTGCAGAAGTTGCTGAATGCCTTTTTTGGTAAGAATTAATTATTCTGTCCTGTTCTTGAATTGTTTGTGAGGGACAGAGAGGATCGGGTTCCACAGTGAGAAATGTCCAGCAGGCGTTTTGGTCCCTGCGACCCCTCTGAGGCTCATTTTCCCCTTCTTTCCTGGGATAACACGATGAGCTGGACTGGGAAGGTGGCCTTCGCAGGGAGCCCTCCACCCTGGTGTAAGGTTTTTCTCTGGAAGGATGGGGACACCTCACTGTGTGCAGTGTGTATGTGGAGGAGTCAATGTACATGTTCAGAAGTC
>NW_008236209.1:6445803-6450278 GCF_000691975.1 Corvus brachyrhynchos
ATCCATCCCTGCTGCAGCCCTTCCTAGGGCTGGATCTGCCTGTCACACCAGCTTGGCAACTGGGGACAGTCTTAATAGTCTGGGCAGGTTGTGGGGCTCAGCAGCGCTTCTCTGTGCCAGGACAGGCACTTCTGGGCTGGGCCCTGGGTGAGGCCATTGTACCCTCACCTCATGGTCAGCTGCGAGCCTCTTGGGGGACCTCTGGGGTCAATCCCCACCTGCCCAAGGCCAAGACATTCTCCCCAGCCCTGACCAGGGCTGGAGCACAGGGCAGGGATTGCATTCACCTCTCTGCCTGCATGCCTCGGGCTCACGCCAGCTCAGACATCTGATCTTAATGCAGCATTCAAAGGCTTTGGTGGTTGTTTCCTATTGCTTCTACTCTGGATGTTGTTTATTAAAACCCTGGTTTGTACTGGTGTCTGGCTGTGCCCGATTCTCACAGAGCCATGACTTCAGGCATCTGCCCAGTTCCACTGGCCTATGACTCATTGCTGAGCCTCAGGTTCTATTGCTGCTGATTCTCACCCTCCTCTGTGGTTTTCTTCTCTGAATCCCACCAGTGAGTGGCTTTTTGTTTTGTTTATCTGCATGGGTCTGGGTAACCACTTGCCATCCCACTGCATATGAATGCACAATGAGAAGTCCAACACCACAGAAATAACTGCTGCGGCAGCATTTCATCCTTAACCAATCTAAGGAGATAGATTTAATTTTTTTTTAAATCTCTAGTCCTATTTATTTTTAAACATAAATCCTGCTGTTTATTTCTGTAGTCCAGCTTCCCCCATCCTACAACCACATCTTTCACTTCATGGCTCCACAGACATTATGTGGTTTATCAGTGGGGGTAGGCAGGAGCAAACTGTACTTCCATGCTGCTGAGCTCCCCTCTCCGTGCAGCAAGAGGGAATGCTTCCAGACCAGCCTTCAGGGGAGTAGCTGCAAATGAGGGATTGGAGCTGGCATTCAGATTACTTTGGATGTCAGAAAGCTTGTCTTGGACCTGTTGAAATGTGTTGTTGTTTCTGCCAGCCTTGAGAAAAAATAAACAATAGAGAATATGCTCTCAGTGACTTTTCAGCACTGCTTAAATTTTACCTGGTGTTCCCTCTTTGTCCCTCATCAGCACTGCTCCCCAGCCTCTCCAAAAATCCTGACACTGGTGCTGGTGTTCTGCTTTTCCCAGCCATGGGAATCAGGAGCTCTCTTTTGTGTGCTGCTGTGGCTTCGTGTGTCTCAAGGGGAAACCCCCACCACAATCAGACTGTTTATTAGCAACCTCTAAATGAACTTCGTTCTAAAATCTTTTCATTCTTCCTCCAGATCCAAAATGCCCCGGGGATGTGGATCTCCAGAGTGGGGATTGGGACATCAAGACCATTACCAGCTCACTGAAGTTCTATCTCAGGTAGCACTGCAGGTCACACCTGCCCAAGGAGGCAAAGGGGACTGGGGCTAATCCACATGAAAGGTGCAATGAGCTGCCAGATATCCACATCTGGCTGTTGAAAAGGGCAAAGTGACAAAGGCTTTGGGAAGAGGAATGATAAATATGGGTGTTGCAGAACCCCCCAATCCCATGGGATGAGCTGTTTCAGTGATATTGACTGCAGAGGGAGATGCCACTGGGACCTGGTGGCACTGAGGGATGAGCCAGTTTGCCCATCAGTTCAAGATGGGTCACAAGTGGGTCACAATGCCCTGCAGAGCTCAGTTTTCTTTCTGGTTGTTGCAGGAACCTGTCTGAACCCGTCATGACGTACAAGCTCCACAAAGAGCTGGTCCTGGCTGCCAGTAAGTCCCACAGCTGCCCCACTGATGGTCCCTGGCCCTGCTCTCCCCAGCCAGGGTCCATCAAAATCACTTGGCAGAGCTCTGCCAGCCCGTGGTGTCCAGCTGCTTCACCTGTAGAAAGAGCAGTGACCCTCTCCTCTGAGTGCTCATCTGTGCAGGGGATGTGGTGCTGGGTGTTCCCTTCCCTCCTTTGCTACTGCAGTGCCCTTCCCTCAAACAGGGTCTTGTGCTTTTGGAGGGTCTGGAGAGCCAGAGGATATTACTCACTTGAAAGCAGCTCAAGTGTGCCACAAGAATTGTTTCCCCCTAGTATTGATATATTTATTTTAAAACCTGTGAGGGAATGGGACGGTGCTGTTGCCACTCAGATAAGTAGGTATTCCCTTTAGGTTGTGAAATTTGTCCTGGGATGTTGAAAACAGAGTGTCTACCAGCACATGGAAGACATTTCTCTGCTGTAGTTGTTGGGATTGAGTCACAGTTGGGAATAACAGAGGTCAGGCAAGAAGCAGAGGTGTAGTGCCAGGGCTTCACCTGTGCTGAGCCAGCCGGTCCTCAGCTGTCACCTCGTTGTGGCTGTTGCAGATGAGCCATGACAGTTGTGAGCCCTGTGAGGGAGACGGATGCAGGGAGCTGGTCATCACCATCAGCATGGGAGTGCTGGCATTTGGAAATGTGTGACATTAGAGCTTCCCTCACCTCACTGTGCCTCCAGAAGTCACTGGGAGAGTGCCCACTTCTTCTTCATGTGTCCCTCTGGAGAATGAAAAACACCCATTCTTTCTTGGAAAGGGAAATGTTCCACCACTTGCTGAACATGGTCAAGCCCAGGATTTATTAGTTTCAGAGCTGGTTAAGCCCATGATGTGTGGGCAAGACCTTTATCCCTTCCCTGCCCTCCCTCAGAAACTTGCACCATTGAGCTTCCCAGCCACCCAGACCCCACACCATTCTTCTCACACCAGGTATTTTATTGTTTCTTGATTATTTATGCTTCTAAGGGTGACTTCTTTGGCTCAGGGACTTAGGTTTTTGCCCTGCAGGATATTTTAGGTGTTGTTCAGTGTCAGAGCTCTCTGGGCTGATAGGACTCCCAGAGGGAAGCTGTGTGCTCCCAGGTGTGTGGGACAAGGGTGCGAAGGGGAGGACCTGCCCATGCCCAGCCTCTTTTGGCATGTGTCCCTGGGCTCCTTTTCAAGCTCCATTTCTTCCTCTTTCCACTTCATATTGTTTCTCACAGTGTTCATCCTGTTGCTATGAAATCTCACTTCCCTCTGCTCCCCATCGCTCCCATGCTGTGCAGGGAACAGCTTCCACAGGTTTCCTTTGGCTTTATATTTCCCTGGTGTATTTAGTTTGAAAGTGTTGGGTACAAATTCTTCTTTGTGTTCCTGCTTTCCAGAGTCCGAGAACCTGGACTACAGGCTGGGAGCCATTCATGCACTGGTCTATAAACTGCCTGACAAGAACAGGGAGATGTTAGAACTCCTCATCCAGCACCTCGTCAAGTAAGTAGATGTTTTCCTCTAAAACCAAAGAAAGAGAATAATGGAATCAGCAGAACAAGCCTTTCTGGGAGGTCAGGTTTGCAAAATTTTATCCACCGTAGTCCCCTTGGGACTTTCCATGTGGATTGCACAAAGGGGGTGACTATCCTTGCTGCCCTCTGTGTCAAGTGATGCTTCTCTTTCTGGTTGCTCCTTCCATCCTTTCAGACATGCACAGAGCAGGAAATGATTTAAAAATGAAAATGTCCTCTGAGAGCAGGGGCTGTAAATTGTCACCCCTCAGAGATTTGTTGCAAACACCATAGTGTGCTCCCTTATATTCAGTTCTCTTCCTTCAGAGAGAGGGAAAATTAAAGCCAGAAGTCAATTCTGGATAAAAAGGGTATTGGAATTAAATCATTCCTTTTGTGTATATGCTTTGCAGATAACTTTTGATTACAGAGTTAAAGAGGAGCTGGGAGTGGGAAGAGATCAAATAAAGATGCTGTCAGCACATTGCTCTCTCCAGCATCTGTCCGAGCCAAACTTGTGTGTCAGAGCTAGAGCCATGTTTGTCACTGCTGGGAAACAAACTCTCCTGAAACACAACAAAGAAAATTGAATGACTGATTCTTAATGTATCTGGGATTTTGGGTTTTTTTCTTGGAATAAGATCTGTTTGGAAAAAGCAAACCAAGCCAAACTCTATTCCTCCTTCCCCTGCTCTCTGCAGCGTCTGTGAGCACAGCCGGGAGAATCTGATGTCACCGTCCAACATGGGGGTGATCTTCGGGCCCACCCTCATGCGAGCACAGGAGGACACTGTGGCAGCGATGATGAACATCAAGTTCCAAAACATCGTGGTCGAGATCCTGATCGAGCACTTTGGGAAGGTACAGGGCAGCCCCAGAGCAGCTCTGGCTGCTCCAGCCTGCTCCTGCAGACTGTTGCTGTGGCAACTGGCAGCACTCTGGCTCCTTCTGGAGTCTCCTTGGGCTGGCTTTATGTAACACGCTGCTCTGAAAGGCTTCAGGAGGAAGCAAAGGGTAGCAGGTGTGTTCCTCAATGCTGCTGTTATCTGGTCCCAGAGGAAACAGCGAGTCTGGGCATTTTTCCCTTTTCTTTTTAAATAAGGGGAAGCTTTATTGAAAAAACACTATTGTATGACTGGACATTACAGGGCTCCACTCT
>NW_008236209.1:6450346-6453476 GCF_000691975.1 Corvus brachyrhynchos
TCTTTCCTTTTCTAGACAGGAGCTAGGCCAGAGCAGAATTGGTTTTAATGGGCACAGTCCAAGATGTGACACTGCATAACTGTTGAATCAGTGGAAAAAACCTAGAGCAGACAAGTGTTGAACGGTTGATGAAAGTAATTCAGCTGTGGATGCATTCAGATGCAGATACAGGGACAATGTGGAGATGGTATGGGGAGTCTGAGGAGGTGTTCTGTGGAGTGAGGGGGAGTCTGAGGGAGCTGCTGCCAGGGGTGGAGCGGTCGGAGGAGCTGAGGCTGGTGCCTGTGGCCCTAGGCCATGCTCTCACAGGACAGAGCCCTGGAGAGCCTCCAGTCTCATCTGCCTTCCATGGATTTGCGCTGGGTATTTCAGCCTGGGTATCACCCGTGTGCCCAGCCAGGGTCTGGTTGCTGGGGTGGTGCTGAAGATGCATGTGCAGACAGCAGCTTTGTCATATGGAGTTCTGTCTTTGCAAAGCAGAATATTGCACTGTGTCTGTGCTCACACTTGCTCTCAGCAATACCCGACACTGACTCAGGGGTGTCAGGTGGCTGGGGGATAACAAGAGCTGGGTGTTAATATTGAAAGCTGGAGCATCCAGCTTGCATCCAGAGCAGCAGATCCCAAGCAGGGAGCAGACTACTGCCCTGGTAACAGCTCTGGGTTCCAAGGAGTGAGTTTGCTCCTCCAGCTTTTCACAGCAGAGTACACGGTATCCAAACCTCTCTCATGCCTTAGCGGCAGGAAGCAGGTAGAGCCGTTCATTCAGGGATGCTGTTTGCTGTGAGGGGGCTGAGGCAGCTCCCGGCATACAGGGCAGCACATGGGCGGGAGCAAAGCTCCATTTGGAAAAGGAAGAGGCAGCTAAAGCTGGAATAGCAAGGTTCCTGCAACAGGGATGTGGAGCCAGAGCAGCCAGGTGAGGACTACGTGGGGGTATGGGACCAGATGAGGTGGTGGGAGTCAGCTGTAATGCCAAGGATTGAAACAGGATGAAAGAGCTCAGAGAGGCTTCTGAGTACCCACACCAGAAGCTCACGGAAACACCAGCCAATTCCTTTGTAGGTCTCTATGAACACTCGTAATAAGTTCCCACAGAAAAACGGGCACTGGTTTGTGTCTGGGATCTCACACGCTCACTCCACAGATGAGGCTCTGTGCTCCCCTCCGTACAGCCTGAGGCACAGTCTGAATCAACATACCCTGCCACCTCTGAGAGCTGGGATGACAACTTTAATTAAGACAGATGTCCTTTTGCTTGCTTTTAATTTCTCCAGCAATAAGGTTAGATTAGTCACTTTTATTAGGTTGAGTTTATAAGTTCAGCATTGGAGCCGAGAGCATCTTCAGCTCACACATGAGCAAACAGCTCAGATGAGTCTGGAGGAAGAGGGGATGTGGGTTATATGGTACAATCTGAAGACTCAGAGGACAAAATAACTATTCATGAAGTGTTTCTGGATAATTGCTTTTCCACAGCTCATGTTTCAATGCCGTGGTTAAATTAAATAGGTTGACTGTTCTCCTTCCCTGTACAAACCTACTTAAGGTGAGGGTCTGTCAATATCTTGGTACTTTTAGGTTATTTAACTTGGATTTTCAATTAGACGTAAATCAGAGCCTGCACCCACGTCTTAAACAGAGTCGTTTGTGGTGGGTTTAGCTTGGGTTTCAGGTGTTGAAAACAGTATTCTCTGGTACCTGTATAAGTGTCCCTGGGGAGCTTAATGTTTCTTTTAAAAGCAGGATTGGATTCTGGTCAGGATGTAAGGATGAGGTTGATATTTCAAAAAAAGTTCCCTCCTGCAGGCAATCCTTTACTGCTTTAATAATACACGAGCTGCTGCTTTTAATTCATGGGCTGTTATGTCACAGCAAGTCCCTCTGAATCCAGGCAGAGAGGGTGCTCCAGACCTTGTGTTTTGGAGTGGGGAACATGTCCTGCCCCTGCCCAGGGCAGAGCCCAGCAGGCAGTGAGCCAGCCCTGTGCCACCAAACCATAAGTGTGGAGGTTTTTTTCCCTGAGTGGGTGTGGAATCTTCCCTCACTGGAGATACTCCAGAACTGTCTGGACACAATCCTGTGCCATTTGCTTTAAGGATACCCTTGCTGAGCAGGGAGGATGGACCAGATGACCCCCTGTGGGCTCTGCCAGCCTGAACCATTCTGTGATGCTGTGTTGTTCCTCCTCTCCTCATGCAGAGTGAACCAGGGTGTCAGGAGCAAAGCCTGGTCCCAGCACACAGATTTATCCCAAGCCAGCCCAGGCTGGGCCAGAGCAGCCTGACCATGGGGTGTGGGGAGCCATCGGCCACTGCCTGCCCTCCCCAGGCACACACTTGGGACCAAGGAGGTTAAACTAGGGACATGTTTTCCTCTCCCATCCCCCATTTTGGTCTCCCAGGCCTGCTCTTTGGCGTGGAGAAGAAGGAATATACTTTTGGTTTGAATTACCAAAATGAGGCATGTAATCAAAGCAGAATGTTACATTTCTTCATGTTAAGATTTTTCTGGGTGATGCAATAAAGTTGTTTTTCCGTATCAAAGTGTGGCCCAAGGGTGTGGTGACCTGGCATGCCGGTGGGGCTAGCACAGCTCTCCTCCTCTGGGCTGGAGCCAGGAAGGGACCAGCTCCACATCTCCCAGGACAGCCTCTGGGCTCAGCAGCTCAGGCCAACCCTCCACAGTAACTCAGGCTTTAAATCCCTAATAAAACTTCAATTAACATCCCTGGGAAGAACACAAGAGCAGCTGCTTTGAGCCTTGATATGATGTTTCAGCTCTTCAGATGTAATTCTTTTTCAGCTCTTAAAAAAAGCCCTGACATAAATAAGAACTTCTCAATTAATGACCAGTGAGAAAAGGAGATAAAACTCCTCAGTAGCATTGTTTGTATGCCAGTATTTCATCCCAGGTAATTTCCTGGTGCCAAACGCATCATTGTAAGCCAAGAGCTGAAGGGTTTTAGTGTTAGATCTGAATCAATGCAAGGTTGATTTGGGTGTTTCAGGGATTGTACCTCTTCGACGGTGGGAGTCTTGATGTTGCTCAGGAGCTGTCAGCTCCAAAGCCTCAAAGCCTCTCTCATCTGCTCCAGGAGAATTTGCTTCTACAAATTCTCTCTGTTTGT
>NW_008236209.1:6454122-6455331 GCF_000691975.1 Corvus brachyrhynchos
GAGCACCTGCATCGGGAGGTGAGGCAGCGGTCCCTTTGTGTTGGGTCACCCGAACGTGTCTCCCTTTACAGATCTACTCTGGCCCCCCAGAGGACACCACAGCCCCCCCGGTGCCCCCACCCAGGGTGGCTGCCCGGCGGCACAAACCCATCACCATCTCCAAGCGTCCCCTGAGGGAAAGACCTGTCTTCTTCGAAGCCTCTGTGGAGGAGAGTGGAGGTCAGTCCGGCTGTTCCCTGATGCCTTACCTGCCTCTCGCCCCTCCTGCTTCCTGTAACACCTTTCCAGGAGCAATGGAGGTAACAGCAGTACAGCTGCACTTCCCGGGTCCTGGACACAGCAGGCAGTGAGGGCTGTTCAGAGAGAAAGGAAAGCCAAAACCACTCATACATCATGTCACAAGTCAGACTCTGCGGGATTTGGGTTTTTCTGCTACCTCTGCCGCATTCTCCATTAGCTAAACTAAGGTTGGTTCTTGCACAGGAGAGGCCCAGAGGAGAGGTTTTGCGGCATCAGAGGCAAAGGTGCAAAAGGAACTGCATGGGGAGTTGAGATGGTAGCCAGGGAGGGCTGTGCTGTGGGAGGCCCAAGGAGGTCTCAAGCTGGCTCAGCTGCTGGCAGTTCCCCATCCAGAGCAAGAACTCCAACGAACTTTTTCAGGACCCTGTGATAGTATTTTCTAGATGAAGTTCCTCTCTGCTGTTAAATCCAGCTGACTGTAAGGAAATGCTGAAGTCCTTATAATAATGTTAAAGGCCACATCAGCTTAAAATCATGTTTCTGGACCTGATTTGCTCTAATTGTCACTGCAGGCTGTGCCCTGATTCCATAGTCACCAAAGAGATGGAAAGTCCCTTTCTCCATTAGTTTTCAGAGCTTTGATGATGTGTAGGTATAAAGTGCATTTTGTGACACTGGCAAAACATGATTGATTCACATTGCTCTTTAAAACCCCCAGACTGCTAATGCAGGTGGGGCTGGCTTTGCATTTCAATGCTTCCCCGACCTGGGAGCAGGAGCTTTTTCCTTGGACCGCTCCGAGGCTGCAGGGAGCAGTCGAGTTCATAGTAGAGCTCCGGCTCCTGGGTCTGTAGCGCAGCAAGAGGGCTGGGACGAATGGCTTTTGGAGGGACATCAGGTGCGGTACACAACTAACCCCACGGCTCCGTGCCCCCTTGTTTCTGCAGCAGAGCGGCTCGGCCAGACCCC
>NW_008236209.1:6455488-6469072 GCF_000691975.1 Corvus brachyrhynchos
CCACGCGGGAGCCCAGGGGACCGGCGCCCCGGCTGGGCATCTGTGGCAGAGAGGGTGAGTGTGCGCCGGGAGCCTGGCCAGAGCCAGGCAGGAGTGCCCTGCTCCCGGGGGCAGCCCGAGGTGCCCGAGTCAGCCCTCTCTGGAGTGGATGGTGGGCTTCTCCTCTTGAGTCCTCTTGAGGTAGCTCAGCAGGAGGGGCTGGGAGAACAGAACAGCCTAAGGCATGGGGCACAAGGTAAAGTCTGACACTCATTCCGTGTTGCCTTGACCCTTAAAGTATTTGAAGGGTTAGGTGAATAGCAGGGTTGGCTGGATCTTGGGGAAAAAAAGCAGCAGAGGAGAGGACAGGTAGTGTCATTGTCCAGGATAAAAGCTCAGGTGCAGAAATCACCAGTTTGTGCTGTTCCTCTTCCTTTTGCAGAGCGGCACTGCACAGGGTTTGGTTAAGAACACCTGTCATTCCCAGGAAATATCAACTTCACAGTCAGCAGCTACATTCAGTTTGTCCTTGCAGGTGCAGCTCCAGCCCCTGTTCCCAGTGCCAAGAAGGCTGTGCTGGGGCAGGTAGTGTGGCAGCTTCCTTTCCCTGGACTCTGTCCCTCTATTCTGGCTATTGGCCACTGTCAATGAGAGGGTGTTTTGAGGTAGAGGGACAGAACTAAACCCACAGACCTGTACAGTGTCCCTTCATAAATATCTGGCCTCTGCCAAAGCTTCCTGCTCAGTGTCTGTCATCTCCATCCCTGCAGGTGATTGTGACAGTGTCCCTAAGCCACGTTCCCATGGTGATAAGCCTGTGATAACGCGTCCCCCTGTGAGACCTCCGGATCCTCCGTGCCGGACTCCTATCCCTCCAAAGCTGGAGCAGAGGCCAGATCTGATAGCAGGGACAGCAGAGGAGATGCCCTCATCTGTGTAAGCCAGCAGCCCGTGGTGGGTGCATGGTGTCGGCAGGGACACCTGGGGGCTCAGTGGCTGGAGCCTGTGGATGTCCCCTTGGCACCGGTGCGAGTGCAGGTTTGAGTGTCACTTGGAAAGCTGAGCGGAGGGCACAGCTGGGAGGGGAGTGGGGCCACAGCAAAGACATACACAAAGCTTTGGAGCTGCTCAAGCACAGCCCCAGGCATGAGCCTTGTCCCATCCCCTTCCCTGCTGTTCCTGGGTCAGTGGAGCTGAGCCCCTTCCTGCCCCCAGCAAACCTCTTGAACCAGACACTTTCTGGGGCAGGACAAGATCCAGCTTGGATCTGCTTAAGGAAACTGGATGGAGTTCAGCTTCTTCTCATTCTCAGGTTTCTTTCCGATTTTAAGAGACTCAGAAACCCTGCTGGATTAAGTGGGAATTAACCAAAAGAAAACAAAAGGTGCCATGAGGGTCAGTTCTGTGCCAGAACTGCCTGGGAGAACTTCTCTTTCTTGAGCACGGGCAGGAGCACATAAACACTGAAGGAAAGATCTTAAAAGGGATGGATGCGTATGGGATTATAGGCAATAGCATGGAAATAATGACTGGATGTGGAACTCGGTGCCATGGCTTAGTTGGTGTGGTGGTGTTTGGTCAAAGGTTGGACTCATGATCTTGGAAATCTTTCCAAAGCTAAATGATTCCATGATTCTGTGGTTCTATAAGCAGCCCAGCCAAAGCGCTGGCAGGTGGTGTGAGGGTGGAGCGGGTGCAGAAGGAGCCCGGCTGTGCCTTGGCACAAGAACTGTCAATTGAAGGTGATCTCTGCAGTTCTGTCCATGCTACAGCTCATTCCCCTGGCACAGAGCAGATCTCATTAGCAAATTGTCAAATCAGAAGAGAGACTTCTGTTTTCTTTGCAGGGTGGCCTCTAGGACCAAGTTCTTTGAGACAGCTTCCCGAAGAACAGGCAGGTAAGGCTGGCACCAGGAAGGTGGCATGTGGAGAGCAGCAGTCCTGCAGTACAGGCTCTGAGGCAGAGCCAGCACAGACAGCCCCAGCCCCAGGCTTGCCTTGTCTCGTTCTCACAAACAGCTGAGGGGCTCAGCTAAAATGCTGAAACTAAACAAGGAGCACAAAGTGTAAAATGTGAGTCTAGATGCAGACTTGGTAAGTTAAATCTGAAAAGTGAGAAACATCCTGTGGATCCCTGTTACCATGTGTGTGGATCTAGTGGTGTAGTTAGTGCCCATTGTACTCCAGCTCAGTGGGAAGATCAGGGCATGAGTGAGGTGATGAGGGCTGGTTAGGTCTCAGCAGCTGCCAAGAGAGCATGGCTGGGCCAGCACAGGGGGTATGCAGACAGGGAGCTAGGGGGTTATGGGGACACAGCATGGGCACCAAAGCCCTTGGCTTTGAGTGGCGGCTGGTGCCATTTATGATAACATTTGCCCAAATAAGCTCCAGCTTCCTGCTCTGAAAAGCTGCCAGCCTCTGCCCAAGGGAGAGCAGGTTTGTGTGTAAGTCTGAGAACTCCTGCTGCTGGTGCTGAGGGTGAAATCATTTGTTCTATTGCAAAACAGACCCCTCCCTGCCCATTACCCAGCCTCGAGCAGCTCGTGGAGCTGAGTTGAAGCTTGCTTCTTGCGTTCATTATTTTCTCTATTTTTCTACTTCCTTTTATCCAGTTCTTCATCACCCCAAGGCAGGATCCCAAGTGATGAGAGCTGAGGGTAAAGGTACGTGTTTATGACAACAAATCAAATAATAAACTGAAAGCAGACATGTAATACAAAGTCAGCATTTATGGGGTTGTGGGAGTCCAGTGGTTCTGCCATTACTGGTGGATTTGCACTGCTGCACAGAGCACAGAGCTTGTTTTCTTCTTCCAGGCTTTGTAAGCACACCTCAGCCCAGCTGGACCCAGGAGACTTTCTGTGCTTGTGACCCAGGAGTCATAGCTGAGCCTTGCCAGCCCCAGTGTCCTGGAGAGCAGCTATCTTACTGGACAATGATTTCCAAGCCACAAGTGGCTCAAGAAATTAGGAGAGGGAGACCATGATGGTGAGCAGGTCCTGCCCACACATCTGTGTTGAACTGTTCCCTGCCCTCCCACCTCTCCTCCCTGCAGGCTGTGACAGTGCCCGTGTGCCCGCACAGGTGACGGCAGCATGGGCAGGGCTGGGGGACACTGACCACCTGCGGAAGGGACAGCGGAGCCCCTGTTCACCTGCTCACTTTCAGAAAACACCTTGAAAAGGGTGTTTGGACAGCACAGGGGCTGAGTCCATGTGTTTGGATGCAAGGGCAGAGCAGCTGCAGGCCCCCTTGCCCTGAGAAGCCCCTTTGTGTTTGTGTCCCTCACTTGGTGAGCTGTGCTGTGGTGTCAGTGTGTGGAACAGCCGTGCCTGGGAATGCTGCCCATGGTGACGCAGGCTGGGCAGGGGCTGGGGAACCACTGTGCTCAGCTCTGGGATGTCTCCTCATCTCCTCCTGGATGTCCCTGGCCTGGGACACTGCACTGACAGACGTGGCTGGGCCAGGGGCTTGGCCTGAGCCACAGCCGCAGCCTTGCCTGGGGTCAGCTCTCAGGCAGCACCCTCGGGTCAGCAGCCTCCAAGGGTGCAGCTGGGGCAAGGGAGCAGCAGATGCTCCTCCTCCGCCTCTTCCTCCACTGCCTCTTCTTCCATGTGAGCCACACTCACCAGATCCACTTCTCACAGGCCCACCAGCAAGTGTCCATCCTGGGTGATTGCGGTGGGCCAGCACAGAGGTGCTGAGCATCTGAAACTCACTGTTTGTGGGTTTGTTTTTCTAAGAACTGCCCAGTTTCTTGTTTGCTTGTTTATTCATTTCCAGTATGAGATGCCCAGTCTGTCCCTCAGCTGTGGCCCTGTGGTTGATGTCCACTGGCCAGGGAGGTGTCCCTGGCCAGGACCTCTGTGCAGCTCTGTAGTAGTAGAGGCCTGTCTGTTGCTCCAGCTGCCGCCGGGTCCCAGCTCTAGGGCTGTGCACAGCAGCAAGCGGCTTCCCTGCTTCCTCCACCCACCCAAAGATGATTCCCCCATTTTGAATGGTTTTCTTTAGGTGCTGAGAGCATTTCCAAAACAGTGGCCAGACATTCCACAGCTGCTTCCCGGGTGCTCCGTCCCTCAAGCGCGCTGTGTCCTGCCTGGCGCAGGTCCTTCTCACCTCCTGGCGCTTTGCCTCTGTGCCATCTCATGTCTCTTATTGCTGAATGTCACACACTGGCACTCACGTGTGTCGTGTCCATGGTGCTCTCACTCCCTTGGCTTCAGCAGCGCCCCAGCTGCTCCCTCCTTTGGACCTGTAACATGAAAGTGGCTTTAAAACCAAACCAGCCCTGTGCTGTGGCAGTTGAGGCTGTGCCACATGCACTGGTGGCACCTGGGGCTGTGCTGGGCCCCTCCTGCTGCAGCTCCTCACCAGCAGCATGAGGACAACACACAGTGGTTCTGATCAGGGATCTCTGAACAGGTAGGATGGAGCTGAAGCTGGAGGGAGCCACTCTGACCAGCCTGGCAGTGGGGCCACCTGCCTGCAGAACATCAGCCCCTGGCCCTGGTGGGGTGTTGGGCCTGTGGTTCCCACACAAAAGGCCAGCGTTTCCCAACTCTCTTTCCTGCTTTGGGCTGCTGTTTGGGGACCCTTCAAGCCTGTCAGTTTGGGAAGGTCCTTGAGTTACTGCCAATGTACGTGGCTCTGGAGGCGACATTCTGCGGGAGCAGTGGCTTGTCACATCCTCCTCTGGCTCGTGTCCACTGCCCAGCACAGACCTCCAGGACAGAGCCAGGCTCTGTGGGTAGGGAGAATCCAAGGGTGGTTGGGTTTCAGTCTGACAGCATGAGCAGTGGGGAGAAGCAGCTTCTTGCAGATGTATTTCATGGTGTACTTTTAAAGTTCTTTGTCACTTGTATGTCTGTGCCGATTTTTCCTGCACCTGTGGGTGCAGCTGAACACTGGGGACCAGCAGCTGGAGTGGTGGGGGGTGCTGGTGGTGCTGGCAGGGGGCTGTGGGGTCCAATCCCTGCTGCCGTGAGGTACAGTCCTTGCTGCTGTGGGGCCCAATCCCTGCTGCTGTGAGCACTGTCCCTGCTGCCAGTGGCCCAGGAATGACAGCTGGGAACGCGGGATCGCCCCGTGCAGCATGGCAGCCCCCCACCATCAGCCCCAGAGCCACTGTGCTGTGTACAAGCTTAGGTTACTGCAAGTGTTTATAAAGTTTCCATGAAGTGAAACAACCATCTCAGTGTGTTTTATTCCTCTTGTGAGAAAGGACCGCCCACAATTTAAATTGGGAACAATTTATTAAATCGTTAATACAACGACCAGAGGCTTAGATTGGCTGGCTGCCTTTACACAAAGCAAAGGGCAGCGCTCGCCGTGGCTTCAGATAACCTGTAGCCGGACAGCCTCAAGGGCTTTGACACCACATTTTATACCCCAAAGACCCCGCCCATCACCTCCCCTACACCCTCCCCTTAGGATCGATTGGCTGGTGTTTGAGTCAGTTCATTCGATCAGCTGGTGGCTTGCTTCCCGGTGTCTAGGGTCTTGTCATAGGAGTGGTCTTCACCCAACGATCCTCTTGCCTGTGCCTCTGTATGCAGGGGTCTCCTCTAAACGCCTCCTTCAATTACATCACTAATATTCTGGAACATTCCCGGCTCCTCCATTATTAAAATCTGTTATTTACATGAACTATAGCTATTATTAACCTCAATTGTAGGGAAGACAAGGATATTAACTTGACATAACATTAACTGTTCAGAACATCCAAGTACGTTATCCCATGACAATTAAACAGCAACTAGTAGCATTACATAGTAACCTCAACTCATTTCATTAACTAATTACCCTGTGTGAAAGCCAATTCCATCAACCTGTTTTTGACACTCTTCACCCCAGGCCCAAGCGCTGCCCCCACTGCCGCCCCCTCTGCAGGCGCATCCTACTGTGGGGTCCCAGCTCTGTGCCCTGGGGAGGCCACACAGGGCTGTGTCCATGGGACTGGGAGTGCCCTGAGCACTGCCAAAGCCCCTCTCTGGGTTTGCAGTCCCCAAAGCTGGTTTTCTGCCCTTTCTGACTGGAGAAGCTGCCCTGCCAAGGCTGAATATTCCTGCACTGCCACAGTCCCTGGACAGCATCCTGTGCCGTGGGTCACTGAGACTCTGGTTTTCCTGTGACCAATGGCTTCTTTCTATCTATCCAGCACTCTTCGCCCCTCCTCACGTCTGTTTTTCCCCACCTTTTGACATTGTGCACCAGTGTTTGCTTTTTCAGGCCTCTTGCTTTTCTTTAACAGGAGAGAACAGCTTTCTTTCTCTGAAATGGGAATCTTGCAGCCAGCTTTGGAGACCGGATTTCTGGAGAAGCTTGACAGATGTGACCACTCAGGAGGGTGTTCCTGGGGTCCCAGGGACAGCCAAGCTGCCCGCACAGCCGCGAGGGTCCCTGCTGGAGAAGGGGATCGTTCCCACCCACACCCTGCTCAGTGCTGGTCTCTGTTTTCAGGATCCTCCTGCGATTATTTTGTGCAGGCCCAGCCCCCACCTGTGGGCTCTTCAGGCAGCACCGGCTGGGTTTGCCAGCTCAGAGAGGTCTGTGCCGTGCCCTGGCTCCGGGCCCAAGCAGCCGGAGCACTCCCAGGGCGGGCATGGACACAATGGACTAGAGCAGCAGCTGGAGGATTTTCTGCTTGTTTTTTCTGGCTTCTTGTTTCTCTTAAAAGTTTCCTTGTGAGGCTGTAACTTTTCCAGGGCTGGATGCATTCAAAACAGCAGTGTTTGGGGAACTAAACTGATTCCTTTCCTCACTAGGCCTTGTATGAAGTGATCATGAACTGGAATCAGCACCAAGGCACTGCCCCAACAATCCTTGTCTCCCAACCCACAGGTGCCTGGCTTGCTTTCTTACAGAAAACATTTAGATTTAATATAAGCAAGAAAATTATCTTCCAGCACAAGTAAAACCTTTCAGGTTTTTATAGAGAGACAGTAACAAAACAAGCAGTTCCAAAGCTTGACCCTGAGCCTCAGTGAGTTCTTCCCAGAGGAAGAATTTGAAGAGGCCAAAGACTCTGCAGCAGACACATCTGTGTGATAAATTTAGAACTGAAATATACTTAGTGGAGCACTGACATCTGAAATTTATGTGCTACACAGAGACGCATGAAGGCGCTGGAATCCACCCACGTGGGACTCCTTGGAGGATCAGAGCCGTAGTTTTCAGCTCCGTAGTTCTCCCTGACCCATCCCACTGCGCAATTACCCATCTGGATGCTCTGAGCTGGGAGCAGCTCCGTGCACTGGGCGGGTTTCTGGCAGCCCTTAGAAGGTTTCTTGGCCCATACACACGGCTGTAAATCAGGTCGGGCCACCAAAAAATCCTGTGATTGGCTTAGACAATCAGGAGATGCTTTAAACGAGTAAGGGACATAATGTTTTTCATTTTCTGTGTTTCAGAAGTTTAAGAAGTGCTTTAACAGCCTCTGCCAGTGTCTCTAAGAGCTCCTGCAAGGCAGAAGTTCTGAAGATTCTTGAAATCCTGTATAAAATGTGGCCATTCCCATGAAGGCTCAGAGAGGCAAGTCCCAGGAGCTCCATCCTCCCACAGCTCCATCCTCCCTCTGTGTCTTGCCCACCCTGGCTCCCTTCAGTGCCTTGGCCCCACAGGCTCTCCTGGTAGCCACCACACTATGCCACCACATCACACTACTACATCATGCTACCACACCGTGCCACTGGACCCACCCTGCTCCTATGGGATGGGACACAGGGCATGCCAGGCCCTGCTTGCCCTCCCTTTGGCACCAGCCTACTGCTGGCAGAGGAAGGCAGCACCAATTTCGGGAAAGGAGCAAACCCCAGCGTTAGCCGATGTCCCTTGTGTCAGGGCACTCGAGTCGGCGTGACCCCACTGAGGTCTGTGGCTGCCACCAGCTCGTCCTGGGAGCGCAGGCACAGCGCTGACACCATGGAAGGCACACAGGGCTGGCTGCCAGCGCAGCAGAGCCACAGTGCTGGCACTCCCAGGCCCCCAGGGAGGGGAACCGCTGCTGAAAGGGCTAGTTGACACAACTTGTCATTTAGGAACACAACTCGTATTTTAGGAAACAGAACTTCTTTCTGTTTTAAAAATATCCCACTTTCTGCTGTGAGGGCAAGAACATATGAATGACCTTAAAGCATGGGTCCATTTGGGGGTTTTCATGATGTTTCCATGTTTTCAGTTGTCTTCTTCTTCATGATGAACTGGACTTTCTCCAGTGAGCTTGGTGTGCTGTTCTGCTGGGGAGCCAAGGTATCTCCAAGGACAGCTCTGGAGCCCACCAGCATATGGCTCATCCCTAGTGCTGGCATGGTGGCTGTCACCATGCTGCCAGGCCACACAGCTCTGGCAGTTAGGAATGGTCAGACAGGCCTGTGGAATGGTCAAGCAGCTTCCCTGTGACCTGTAGGTCCTGGTGACCAGTGCGGGGGGGATGCAGGATGTAGGATGCGGGAGGCAGGATGTGCAGCAAAGGTGGCTGGAGCATAATGGGCCAGAAGGAGTTGAGTGACGTGGATTTTCCCTTCAGCCAGTTCCAACCCCGGCAGCCCCCAACCAGTAGCCTCAGTGTCTTCCCACAGACACTGTTCGAGCCACACAAGGTCAGAGCCATCAGAGACCAAGGCCAGTGTAAGCCCAGGATGTGTAGCTGCTGAGGGACCAAGTCCATCATCCCATGAGGTGCTGGACCAGTGGCTCCTGAATGTCCCTGGGTGGCGAAGTGGCCATTTGGCAGGTGACACTGGGGCTGACATGCTGTTACCCAATACACCACAACAGCCCTGAGGAGCTGAGGCCTGGCCAGTGTCCACTAAGGGTGAATTTTGAAAATAACACATTAATTTTTCACTGTGACTCAGAGCAAGGGATGGGATCAGATTCCTTGCAGATGACAAACCCAAGGGGTTTTGTTATCTTGGCACACTATTCTTCAGCTCATGGGGCACGGCGTGTGGACTGCTCCTGTGCAATTACACACCAGGCATTGCCAGCTATTTGTGGCCTGATGGGCTTTTTTTTTTCCAAGCTCTTTGCTTTGTCTCAGTGAATCAAATCTTGGCCCTGGGCAAGATTCACATCTGTGCCTTGAACTAACAAGTGGCTGATAAGCGTCTTCTTTATTACTTGGAGAGCATAGGTCAATTTTATAAAGACGTTCCAGAAGAATGGATTTATAACTGCTCGTAAAGATACTGAAAACAATGACAAGAGGAGGAGGACACTGGCCTTTATTAGCTCCTTGCTTTGAGAAATACATTAATCAACTGAAGCTCAATTTAAAAGACCCAAAGAGGAATATATGAAAGGATTAGCCAATTGATATGTAATTGAATTATGGGTTCAGGTGTGATTAATAGTGAAATCCGACTGTGAAAGAAAGCCTACAATGACCCAATGTACAACCTCATCTATTGGCAACTGACCCACTGATTCCCGGTGCCTTTGCTCGCTGGCAGCCGTCACACCCACAGCGATTTCATGCACAAAATTGACACAAAAGCCAAACGTAGGCGGAGGGTAGAGCTCCAGCAAACCGGATTCTGCATTTATTGGACTCAGAACAACAGCAGATTTTCAGGTTACAAAAAGAGCTGGACACCAAGCGTGAGGGGCCGCCCCGTGGCACGGCTGAGGGCTTGCGTGGGCCCCAGGCACAGCTGAAAGAGCCAAAAATGAGAATTTTCATTTACCCCCAGCGCAGTGTCATTGGTTTCTTTACCTGGGTGCCAGGAAGGCCCCTCTGTTCGGTTACACAAATAAATGTCCTTCAGTCCTGCACGGGGACTTGTGAGTTGCAGTTGTCCCTAGGGCACCCTGCACTGCACCCCGCTGGCCCCAGCAGCATCTGTCACCACAATCCAGCCGCCATGGTACCAGAACACTGTGGGGCTCTCTCTTCCTTATCCAATGCATTCAGTTCCAATTTAAAAAAACCAAAACAGCTGTGTCAGAAATCCACCTAATTCCTTCTCTGGGAGAATTTACCCTCCAGTAATGCTGTAATTTGGGCAAAGCACTGCGATTCCAAACTGAGCCAGACCGGGTTGTGTGTGCTACACCTGCATCACATGGTTTGTGGGGGCTCCAGGGTCACAGCCCCACCGAAATGGAGCCAAGGCATCCCCAGTATCATGCTCAGCCCTCACCTTGGAGCCAGGTCCCAGGAAGAAACCAGCATCATACCCCAAAGTCTCTTGCCATTCCAAGGCTGCTGGCTCTTTTTCTTCTGGCAATCCTGTGCATTGGCTTCCCTCTTTCCCGCAGCTCTGGTGGAAGGAGCAATTGCAGACACTGGCCTTTGTTAGTGCCAGGAACACAGTTGTGGGCTGGGAGGCCCCCCAGGCAAAAAGGCACCAGCAATGAGCTTTTTGGCTTATTACAAAGAAAGTAAAATACTTATTATTAACTCTTATTATTACAGAGACATGTTAACAAAGAGAAACAGCATAAAATTGCCACAGAACACCAAACATCCAGCACAGAGAGCAGCTTTTATCCACTTGCTAAGGGTTCATGTGGGTGCAGAGATTTGCTCTGTGAGTCACAAGCACAGCGTCCCTCTGCTGCTGAAGGGAGTGAGTGCAGGGAGCAGGTGCCAGTGGGCAGGGGAGGCTCTGACCCACCCACAGGAGCTAGGACACCCTGCCCAAGGCCATCCGCAGTGTCCACAGGCAGCCCTGGGCCTGGAAACAGGTAGAACACAGACACCTCCCTGTAATCCCAGGATTCTGCCCAAATGTGTGAGGACACCTTGTGCAAGTGAAGGAGGGCAGAAACAAGGGACACTCTTGTTCCCCAAATGCATTGTCCCTATTGAACCTCAAGCAGCCACAGGAAAGCTGGAGAAGCTGATACCAACCCCAGCCTATGCCAGTGTATGCCCCATGCATGCCATGAAACAGGGGACCTTTCCAAACTGGGCAGCACCCAGCCAAAAAAATAATTAAAAGTCTCCATTAAATTGGCATATTCTGACTCAGTACCTCAGTATGCAACCAGAGAGGACTCTTAGAGCATTCACTAAATAGATATCTTTAGCAATAGAATATGGGCCATGCCTTTATTTTATATAGAGACAGATATTTTGAGCATACATTATGTTATTGAAACATCCTGGACAAGAGCTCAGCAAGGGGAGGGACACCACAGGGACTGTGGGGCTGGCTTGTGATGGGAGGTGACTGTGGGGGCAGCAGCTCTCCGGCTGGCTGGGAGGAATATAACCCTTCAGGTACGCCTCCACATTCCCTACAGACCATGGGGACAACCCCACGGCCCAGAGCAAGGAGTGGTACCATGGGGAGGGTCCTGCCCCACGTCCACCTCCCTCACCGAGCACCCAGTTCCCTGAGCCAAGCACAAAGGGCCTCTTGGACATTATGGCAATGGCATGCGGATGCTGCCGGTTCTCCAGACTCATCCACAGCCTCTCCAAGCAGACAGCTGCTGCCCTGGCTCTTGCTCCTGCTGAGCTGAGCTCCCTGCTAAGGCAGGGGGTGATGGCAGGAGCCGGTCAGGCTCAGGTGGGCACAGGTGGACAAGAGTGGGCACAGGTCCGTGATCCCTGCCCTGGGAATGCTGCATTCCATTGCACCATTTGATCTGGCTCACTGCTTCTGGCATGACACAGGGCTGAGGAAAAGTCCCTCCTGCCCTCACTAAAGGCAGCGTCCTTTATCCCACACCCTCTGTTACGGAACAGTGGTCATCCATGCACAAACACTGCTCCCAGGGAGATACCAACATGTGTGTCCCATGTCCTCCATCTGCTGCCTTGGGCAGGAGCTGATGGGCTGAGCCATGAGCCAGACTGAGCCATGAGCCAGACTGAGCCAGCTCAAAACCCCCCGCACCTCTGAGATGAGCCAGAGCAGAGCCAGTGAATCCACAGGGGAACATGGACATGATTGGCTCCCACCTGCGACACCCGGGGGTCCCCACTCCAGGGCTCAGCCAGCCCGAGGGGAGCCTCAGGGACAGCTTTTTTGGGACTGTGAACACGGTGAAATTCTCCTTGCTTTATTAAAGCAAAAGTAGGCAAGAAAACACAGAAGAAAACAAAAAGCACAAAGATAAATGGCAGGAGTTGGACTTTGGTATTTTCTTAATTTGGTATTTCCTTAATTTGGTATTTCTCTTCTTCCCGGTTCCTGCAGCAGCTCATGAAAATCCACGTGGAAACAGCATTAATTCCCCCAGCAAATACACACACAGGTGCTGCGAGTCCTGGCTCCCACATCTCCAGGTAATTACATTGTAGGAACCCAACTTTGATGAACACATTGCAGAAGTTCACTGTGCTACTGAAGAGACAGAGAACATGACCTCAATGCCCCCAGCTGCCTCTCTGTCCTGGTCTGGGGGTGCTCCCCATGAGCTCCTGCCCCGCTCAGTGCTCACTGTCCAGAGCAGCTTCACACCGGGTGACACACATGGGGCAGGCGATACACGGGCAGTATCCTTTCCCCACTCCCCCACTTCTCATTTGCATGGTGCTCCCACCAGCAAAGCAGGGTGGGTAAATCCGTTAGGTTTGGCCTCTTCCCGGTCTCCCAGCAGATGAACACCCAGCAGGACACTGCCACACTCATTAACCAACAAAACCTTCACTGACGGGAGCCTGTGTGAAGCACAAAGCTTGGAGCCATCCTGAGCTGATAACAGGGATCGGGCATCACTACCCATCTGCTCACTGAGCTCTGCTGTGAAGAGCCAGGGAAAATTCCAGAAGACAAGGATGCACCAGCTGGAGTTTTTTACTGGTTCATTTGCAAATATCTGTAGCTCAGGCCAGCTCTGAAAATGCCAGCAGTTCCCATGCCACACCCTCTGGCATGGGGGAACCTCTGAGAGCAGCATCCCACTGGCTGCCAGCCAGAAAGTTCACCTATGGATTCTGTTGCTGCCTACATGAGAGGATTTAAGGAGGAGGAGTGGGATCAGAGCCATATCTAGCAGAGGAAGGAAAACCATTGCAAAGAAAGATCCTCCCCTTCAATTTGGGCTTTTTCCCTACTCCTTCATATAATGAAAAGCACATAAAAAGGTTGGAAAGTATCCAGAAATTGTTCATTTTACTGCAAGTATGCAAAGAAGCAGCTGCACCACGATGGCATTGCCTGGAGAGCTGGGCACAGCGTGGGCACAGGGCTCCAGGAGGGCACAGGGCTCCGGGTGGGCTCACTGCCCTGAGTGGGTGCACAGGTTGCTGTTTGCCTGTGCTGGCACAAGGATCCCTTGTAGATGTCTGGGTTGGTAATGCCAGACCATGTCACAGCCCATGATGGGATGTGTGACCCTGGCATGAGCCTGTGCATGTGGGGTCACTGACAGCCCTGACTGGGTCTGAGCAGGTGGTTTTGATGTACTCAGGATGTGCAGGAAGAGGGGAGCTAAAATACCACAGGGCACATAGGCTTGGCCGCTGTGTGTGTGCTGGGGGCAGACCGAGTGTGTGGGGCAATGCACATGGGATGGTGTGTGTGGGGTGGTGGGTGGGTGGGGTGTGTGGGGTGGTGTGTAAGGGATGGTGTGTGGGTAGGGTGTGTGTGGGTAGGGTGTGTGTGGATGGGGGGTGTGGGGTGGTGCGTGTGGGGTGTGTGGGGGGGG
>NW_008236209.1:6469135-6471886 GCF_000691975.1 Corvus brachyrhynchos
GGGGGCTGGGTTTGTGTGGGGGGCGGGTGGAGTGGGTGGGGCAGTGCGTAAGGGATGGTGTGTGGGTAGGGTGTGTGTGGGTAGGGTGTGTGTGGATGGGGTGTGTGGGGTGGTGTGTAAGGGATGGGGTGTGTGGTGTGGTGTGTGGTGTGGTGTGTACAGGACCATGTATGTGGGACAGTGAGTGAATGATGGTGTCCCCCCAGGCTGCAATCAGCCACTGCCATCAGCAGGAGCTGCGTGTGCTGCTCCTGAGAGCAGGAGGTCTCTTGGAGCTTCCCTTCCAGCCCCCCAAAGTGCCGTGGTGGCACCAGCCAGTTCCCACAGCCACCTCCCCATGGACAGGATTCAGAGAGGAGTCCCATAGTCCCACAGGTCCCGTTGATCCTGGCCTTGGTCTTGACTCCACAACACTCATCTGCTGGCATTGCAAAAATAGCTGGGGACAAAATATTTGGGACAAATGAAGGGAAGGAGCATAGCTGGAATCCCGGGTCTGCAGAGCCACGGCGGGAGCAGAGCAGGTGCAGGACTGGGCAGGGGATGCAGGTGCCCCAGGGGAGCCAGGCAGGTGTGAGGTCCGAGGGCATCAGGCACTTCCAGAGGTGGGTTTGGCTTTGTCAGGGAGCATCAGCTGGTGAGGACAAGACTGTGACTGCTGAGAGCCTGGGGGTCTGCAGGGCAGACCAAGACCCAGCTGGACAGGGCATAGGAAAAACATCCCAGGTGGAAAACAGGAGCCAGCTGCCGTTGGGGGATTTCCACGGTCATCTTCCTTAGCAGGCCTTCCACTGCAGCCTGTCTGCTCCATCACTCGTGCCTCGGCAGCACAGGCAGGTCCCAGGGCCAAGGTGACCAGAGCAGATCCCACAGTGGCTGCAGGGCCTGTGCTCTCCTCAGCCACAAATTCGCCTCGTCCTCCAGCTCTGCTCTGCTTCTCTTCTGCAGTGTTTGAACTCATCTGCTTCCCAGCACCATAATGCAAACAAAACGTCCGGAAGGAGGCTGGCAACATAACTCACACCCAAATGTGGAGCTGCAACCTGCTTTGTGTTCTTTTAATAAAAATCACCCCAAACCCACCAACCGCTGGCACTTCTCCTGTTGGCCTGTGGCCCTGGGCCACCAGAGTCACAGTGACAGAGGAGAACACTCAGACATGGTGCTGCAGCCCCCGCCAATCCCAGCAGGTCTGTCACTGCCTGTCCCCTTGGCCACGGCGGCAGAGGGATTCCCCAAGGCACTGCAGGACAGTAGTGCAGAAGTAACAGGCAGGAGATGGCTGGAATAGAGGTGGCAGCACGGGGATCCCTCCGAAAGATCACTGTGCGTGGAAGTAGATAGGCTTGACTTTTCCAGACAGGATCTTGGGAACCTGCACAGAGATGATCTCGGCCATCATTTCCGGGTAGTCCACGCTCACCATGTGTGCCTTGATTAGAAGATCAAATGTAAACTGATGCAGGTCCTTGGCAATCTGGGGAAGGAAGGGAGCTGGTTAAAAAGTCCCTGGGCAGCGCTTTCTCTAGGAAGACACACAACAGAGGTCCCACCTTCCCTGGGAAAGGGAACCTGGATGAGACCATCCAGCACTCTCTCCAACTGCATCTGAACTCCTCCCATGATGGGGAGGTTGTTCCAGGGAATGATCATTCTCACTGTGAAAAGTTTCTTTCTTACATTGTTTCTTATGCATTTAGATGGACATGATGTGTATAGATGGACATTTCCCTGTCCTCTCTTACCGGATGCACGGAGTCCAGGACCTTGGTGAGCTGATAAAACCTCCGGGAGCAGGAGGTGGGGTTCTTCCTTTTGCAGGCAATGATACGGTCAAGTTCCTTAATGTAATTCATGCGGAGCTCATCGAAGAGCTTCTGATTCTTCAGGCCATCCACTGGAACTGGGTGGGATGGGAAGGAAACGGTGAGAGGAACCCAGAGAGTGACAACAACAGGAGAGGAGGAGGAAGGCTGAAGCAAGGGACATCCCCAGGCTCCTCCTGCTGATTCAAAGTCCAGGCACAAGAAAAGCACCAGATGCCTCAAGGGCAATGCAGCAGCAGGTGCTGGAGCTCTGTGGAGGAAAGGGTGTGGGTACTTACTGATACTGAAGAAGAGGAGAGCCTTCATACAGAGGAACTCCTGGGGTGTGATTTGAAGCCACCCAAATTCCTGGGAGAGGTGCCGCATCCTGATGCACTGGCTGTACATCCTGGATTTGTGCATGCGGTACCTGGCAGGGTGAGATGGGTATGGATGGCACGGAGACCAAAGTGCACATGTGTGATGGGGAGGGCACTCCCTGACCCAGCAAACCCCCCCTGCCTGGCACACCCTGCTGCCAAGGGCCCGAGCTCTGTCCTGGGGATGCCACATGCCAGAGTGGAGCATGATCCAAAATGCCTGTGTGTGATCCTCTCTGGACACAGATAGCTACCAGGGACTTGCAGTGTTTGTCTGAAGAGCAACTGCAATGACTTCCCAAACATTTCTATCCGTGAGGGATATGAGGCCGAGCTGGAGCTCCCAGGAAGGTGGGGGTTTGCCTGCTGCTGTGCTTGGTTATTGGGTTCAGGCTCTTCCATCTGAGTGCCAGCAAACCCTCCCCAGCTCTAAGCTGATGGTACATCGAGGAGAGCCCACCAGGAACTTACAGTACATTTTGTCTCTGTCTTTGCTCACTCCAGCAGCCCAACAGAGCTGGAAGCTGGAATTCAAACTCCATAGCAGAAAGGCAGGTCTGTATGGA
>NW_008236209.1:6474383-6479551 GCF_000691975.1 Corvus brachyrhynchos
GAGTCAGGCTGGCGTTTGTCATGGCCAGCACACACCACACCAGGCTCGATGGCCTCCAGAACGTTGAGGAAGATGGGCTGGCACTCGTAGCCATCGATGCGTGTCATCACCAGCTTGGGAGCTTGCTCCTCTGTGGGGCTGGATGAGCTGGCTCCCTCCATATCCTCCTGTGCCTTCAGGTTACCCAGCTTCTTCAGCTTGCGGGCTGAGGGAAGGACACAGTTTAAGGTGATGCTTTAAAATATACTAAAACAGAAAGTCAGGGCTTCTTGGCTCCACCATTTATAGTTATGAGGCAAGGAAAAGTGATGACCAAGCAGCAGCTCCTCCCTCAGTGGACACTGCCCAAGGAGCGCCCTGGCATTGCAGTTCTCACCTAAGGATGAGAGGAGAACACACTGCGTGACAAAATCCATTTGCTTGTTAATCTCACATGGAAAAGAACCAACATCATTTACATCCTCAGCCACAACCAGTCTCTAACTCCCACTTAGAAACAGAGAGGAAGATCCAGAGAGAGAAGAAGTTTTGACTCGACTCAAACAACTGCTTTTGATGCAATCAAAAAGAGGAACAACACAAGATGATAAACTCAGTACACGGTCATGTTCCAGGGAAAAAAACCCTTGCACTTGGATGCCCAAGTGGGATTGTTCCATCCTAGACCAGGGTAGAAGCGGGATGCATCTGAGACAAAAGCCTTTTCCCTGCAATGCCTGCTGCCCCACAGCCAGGCTCTCGCAAACACTCTGCACATACTGCATTACAGAAAACACATTTGGGAAGCCAGCAGGTGGTTCCAGGGCTGTTTTCCTGGAGCCTCCCAGCCACCCCACCGAGGGGGAGCAGACCTGAGCAGGGTGGCCTCACTCTGCTGTGCAGCCTCACAAGCCCTGTCAGCAGTGCGGGCAGGCTGTGGGGGGACTGCAGCAGCCGGCGACTGCATCTGTGCCAACACAAAAAGGCGTTTTCCCCACACACCTGGCTCCTAACCACAGCTGCTGGTCTGCCTGCAAGGCCCACCAGCACTCCAGAGGCACGATGCCAGAGGTCTTGGGGAGTCCATGTTCCCCTCATTGATACCAGCCTGACAATGCTCAGCACAGGTGGGCTGCTACTGCCACCCCTCACCGACTCCAAACCGCCACTGATTAGAGAACAAAAGCCCATGGCTTCCTTCAAGCAGGGAATACAACATCAAACCAGTTGTCCTTGGGGTTTTGGCTCCTTCATTATATGATACTTATCTCGAATTTCCTTTCAGCTGTAATTAAAAAAATAAGCAGCAAAACATAAAAATGTCAAGCCAAAGTGCAGCTCTGTAAATTAACTCCAAACGTTGATCTTTAAGCATTGTACTCTGGATGATCTGCTGTACAGGCAACAAAGACAGGCTTCTCCATAAAAAGGGAGGAGAAAGGATTAATAAAAATAAAGGAGAGCTAGAGGAAAACAGTGCTGCAGCGCAATGTGATGGCCTTTGGCCATCAGCTACTTGTTTGATACAGCCTCCTCTCCCTCGCCTCCAAAGTCACAGCCCTGCCAAGGCCATCACTAACCCATATCCCCAAGTGCCAAAACCACACATATCCCCAAGTGCCAAATCCACACATTTGTTAAATCCCCCCAAGGATGGTGACTCCACCACCACCTTGGGCAGCCTCTGACAGAGTTTTGATTTAGAAATAACCAGTGACCCAGGTCATGTGTGTGAATGAAGCCAAATCCACATGTACGAAACACACACACGGTTTGGTTTAAATGTTTGGGGTTTTTTCCTTAATATTTAATTATCTAGTATTAAAAGGTCCTGAGTGAAGTGAGAAGACAGCAAGTACCTACCGAGCTTGCTCTGAGACTGCAACCACAAACAAGACTCCTCTGTGACAGTGGGTGATAACTGCGCTATGAGAGGGGGCTTGGGTTTGTGCATTTCAGGAGCAGCTGTCCCACAGGCCACTGCAATACTGACACATGTCCATACCAGGACATTTCTCAGGCTCAAGGCTGGCAGGATCCTTGCAGCACCTTCCCTGGCAGCAGGCACAGGTGCAGTGGGATGGTGGGCACAGGTGGAGAAAGAGGTAAAGACTTCAAGAGGTAAAGACTCGCTTCTACTCAGTCACCTGTGCCAAACCCCTTTGTGATGGTGGCTCCTACTCAGCAGGTAATATAAACAAAAATTTAAAAATTGGAATTAAAGACACCTGTAATGTTTTTACTCTAGGATGAGCTAAGCTGGGCAGAAGTCTACATTGCACTTCTTCAAACCAAGGTGGGAGGAACCTTAGGACGTGTGACCAATATTGGGATTTTCCTGCTTGGCTGTCAGCAGGGACGAGGGGCCCAGGGAGCCTCAAGGAGCAGCTGCAGCACAGCACTGCCCCAAGCCCTGCAAGCTGACCTGGGGGTCTCTGGGGAATTCCCAGATGGATTTGGAAAAAAGCTTAAAGGACACAATTATATGGTGTAACAATAAAATACTCACCAGTGCAAGAGCCCCCAGGAGCACACTCAAGAGCGATGGCCAAAGTGATGCACATTTGAAGCACCTCCCTTACAGGCACTTCTAAAGCCCTGAGGAAGGAGCACTCTGGGCTCCAGCACCAATTTTCATGAGTGCCAGGACTCAGGGAAGTTACAGGGACCTGGAGGAAGCTGCTCTCACACTGGCTGCAATGGAGAGATCCTGCAGCCCCTGGCAGCACACGTCGAGCTCAGCTGCCAGCGGGACACTGAGGAGCTGAACAGGACTTGATTTATATCCTGTTGCCCTTTGAAGTTTTTATGAACTTCAGCATGTGGCTTGTCAAAACCTGAACCTGTCAAGCTATCAATCTTGTCTGGTGCAATACTTTCAGTTGATAATATTACTGGTTGTAGCAGACACATTTAAGAGATCTGAGTCAGTCAGGTCCACATGAAAGAAAAGAACTTGAAGGATACAAGAGCAGACAGTATTGCTGAATGATTGCAACCCCCTTAGTGATACATCTTGAAGGCAATTATAAGTGTTGAAACAACATCAGACAGGTTTGTTTCTTATGAGGGTGGCTCATGGCCCTTTGCTAGTGAATGTTTACATTCACCCCAAAACCAGATTTAACCATTTTTACTCAACCAGCCTGTATGGCAATGTATGGATGGGAAAATAGGGATGAACAGTAATAATGATCACTGAACAGATAGACTGAGGTCTGCAGGCAAGGCCTGACAGGTGTTGGGAAACTGCACAAGCAATGAGGACACTAAAGACGACAACATGCCTTGGAGCAAGGAGGTAAGGAATGTCACCTGGGTGGCTGTGTAGGAGGCAAAAGGGCTATTGAGTGACAGGTGACAAACACCCAGTGTGGGAAAGAAAATCAATAAAAGTAGGGGTTTTAATCATGCAAACAAAGTTGTAATAAAGATCCAATTGCTGTAAGTCAGGGACAGACAAGATGAAAAATAAGGTACACCCAACACAACACTGGTCATAACTACTGCAATGGCTCTGCAAAAAATGTGTCAGATTGCCCCTGGCTGGAATTGCTCACATCAACACCCACTGTGTCTGTGAGACATGAGCTCTGCTCTGCCCCCAGCAGCTAAACCTGATTGAGGACTAAACACAGCTATGCCTCAAGCCTGGGCTTTCACAAGCTTTTGGCTATTATTGCAGGAGATTTCTAGCCCTACCATCAACAAAATGAAAGGAATTACAGGTGTTTGGAGCTTTTGCTCCAGCCAGGACCCACAAGGTTGCAGCAGCCAGGCTGGCGGTGCCCTGATATCCTGCAGCTCAGGTGGCTGCCAGCTCTGGCTGTGGGCACAGGAGCTTGGAGTTCCCCACAGAAACAGCCCCTGGCACCTCGCATGCTCCCTGGGCTCAAGGCTGGCAGGATCCCTGCAGCTGTGTCCATCCCAGGAGACACTTCCCGGGCTCAGGGCTGGCAGGATCCCTGCAGCTGTGTCCATACCAGGACATTTCTCTGGCTCAAGGCTGGCAGGATCCTTGCAGCACCTTCCCTGGCAGCAGGCACAGGTGCAGTGGGATGGCGGGCACAGGCCAGCACAGCAGCAGGACCAAACAGACTAAAACAGCATTACCACCAGTTTTTTGGTCTTTTTCGTTTTTGTTTTCTTTGCCCTCTCTACAGTGTCTTTTCCCTCTCTACGAAGAGAAGATCCTGGTTAGTGGATACCAGCTTGCAGGTCACCGTGATCTCAATCAATAATGAAGTGCTTCAACACATTGCCATCCTGTTCCAGAGCAGAGCCTGCAGAAGGCATTCAGTGTGTCACCACCACCAGCACCACCAGCACCACCAGCACCACCACCTCCACCTCCTCCTTCTCCTCCCCCACAAGAGCCACAGGGCTGCCGGGATGTACCCCAGCAGTGACTGTAATTAACCACCAGTTAAAAACAACTGGCTGGAGTGATTTCAAATGCCCTTCCTCCACTGCGGGAGAAGTTACTGTGGGCAACCATGAGCTTGCCTGTTTGTAACAATTGCCTTTATACCGACATCCAAACCAAATGTAAAACAGACCTGGCAGAACAGGTCAGGGTGACCCAAAGAGCTGAAGAAAAAAGAAGGGAGCGGGGTATCCGTATTAGCATTAATTTTGTCAGTGTGTGCTGCAGAAGAGGGTTACACTGATGTATGTCTTCTCCTACTTAAGGAAACTTCAGCAGAAAAAAGCACTTTAATATAAGCTAAAAAAGGAGGGTTAGGACTGCACTGCCTTTCAGGACCTTTAGGGAGAAATAAAACTAAACCCTCTACTCCTCGGTGAGCCACAATTCAGAACCACTTCAGTAACAAGTCCTTCAAGACACTGTTGTTGCAGCCCAGCAGCTCTGGAGGCTCAGCCCATCCCAGCAATGGGGTCAGGATTTAACCCAAAATTCTGGCACCCCCAACCAGTCTGGGCTGCCCCTGTCCCCATATGCTGCGCCTGCCACTGCCAGGGCTCCTCTCTGCAACCCCAGAAGCCTCCTGAATCCAGGGCTTCCCAGCAGGGGTAGGTTTGTCAGTCCCCTTTTCCAGGGTATTTTCCTCCTCACTGTAACATCACAGAATCCCAGGATAGTTTGGGTTGGAAGGGGCCTTAAAGATCATCCTGTTCCACCCCCTGCCATAGGCAGAGACACCTTCCCCTAGCCCAGGCTGCTCCCA
>NW_008236209.1:6479712-6483963 GCF_000691975.1 Corvus brachyrhynchos
GCTGCTGCGGGAAGGAGAGTGGGGAGGGGACTCTGCTCGCTGTTATAGAATGGGTTGGGAAGGGACATCAAGGGTCATCAAGTTCCAACCCCCCTACCCTGCCATGGGCGAGGACACCTTCCACTAGACAAAGCTGCCCAAAGCCCCATCCAACCTGGCCTTGAAACCTTCCAGGGATGGGGCAGCCACAGCTTCTCTGGGCAACCTGTGGCAGGGCCTCCCCACCCTCACAGGGAAGGATTTCATCAAATGAACTCAACAAGCAGACACCCAGTGATCAGCACTGCACCTCATAGACTTTGAGCAGAAAACCTCATATTTTGGATACGGGCACTCTGTCAGTTTTGGAAGGGCTACAAATTTGGGGACAGAGACAAACTGTGACAAGGACTCTCACCAGGGACACAGGAGCAGCTTCCAGCAAGCAAAGGAAAGCACTGAGGTTGTAATTTCACCAAGAAATTGTCCCTTTCTGCCTGGGAATAATTCCATCAAAAGAGGGGAGTGCTCTGCTCTGAGGCTCCAGGAGCCAGAACCAGCTCACCCTGCTGTTTATAGTTTTTTTAGATTAACAAGGTTTGAAATCAGGGAAAAGTATCTTTCCTGAAACACAAACAAAAGCTACTGAAATTCACAGTTCTGGTTTAAGAACCCTGCAAATGTTTCCTGAGCATTTTATCACCCTCCATCAGCCTCGTTTTCCAGCCACTTACTGACTGTTCATACACAAAGTGACATGCAGGGACCCGGGAGGGGACCCTGGCCGTACCTCCGAGAGTCATCCCAGCCTCGTAGCACTTCCGCAGGCGGCAGGACGGACAGTTTTTCCTTCGGAACTTGTCAATGGTGCAGTCATTCCGGCTGGCACAGAGGTACTTCTGTTTACCTAAAACACCAGAGAAATGGACCATGGGTGCTGGGTAACAATGAAGACACAGGCTGGGCTCTTTCGGTATCGCCAGGGACAGTGGCAAGAGAAGAAGAGAGGGGAGAGGAGGAGAGGGGAGGGGAGGATAATGGAGAAGGAGAAGGAGAAGGAGAGGAGAAGGAGAGAAGGGGAGAAGGAGAAGGAGAAGGAGAAGGAGAAGGAGGAGGAGAAGAGGAGAAGGAGAGAAGGAGAAGGAGAAGGAGAAAAGGAGAAGGAGAGAAGGAGAGGAGAAAGGGAATGGGAAGGGGAAGGGGAAGGAGACGGAGGAGAAGAGGGTGACTGGAGGAGAAGACTGTACCAGTGCTGGTTTTCCAGTGCACTCCCCAGGAGAAAACTTGTGTTGAAAATGGGCATTTCTCAGGAAAACAGCACAGTCCTGCCTCTGGTGCTGCAGGAGTGGTTCATGGCCAGATACACATGTGTTGCATGAGCGCCGGCTCCCCCAAAACACAGCTGGGTCACTGCTGTTCCACCACACTCCAGCACTCCTGCTCTGTGCCCACACATGGCAGAGGCTTTTAGACCAAAATACCCAGGAAGAGAAGCCCTTGGAGACTGGAAACCCAGGCACTCTGCACTGTGCAGCACAGCAGAGGGAGACAATAAACAGCAATTAAAAAGTACTGAAATGTGGAGAGTTTGGTTCTCATTTTTTAAATGTCATCCATCTGTTGCATGGCTTTTGGTGGATTTCTCCCAGACCACCAAACCCCACAGTTTGATCTTTCTGCCACAATACTCACCTACCCTTTATAACCATGGCTCTGTACAGACCTTTTTGGGACTGAATTATTTTTTGTGCAACCCATTAATATCGGGCAGGTCTGTTGTCTCCAGGTTACAGACACTGGGGTGGGGGAGTGCTGCTCCACAGGTGGGTCTGATGCCACCCTGTCCCCTGGGCTGTACCTGCAGTCAGCCAGGAGGGAACTGGAACCAGCAACTCCCTGTACAGGGAATCTTGTGCAGTCATGGGTTTTGGAGATGTGCAGAAAATTCAGAAGTTATTTATGGTCAGAGTAACCCATACGCCCTCCACTTGCTCAGAGAGCAGCCCATGCAGCCCCAGGCCACAGCTCTTTTTTTCACTTCCCCATTTGCTAGACAAGCCAAGAACGAAATTTTCTTCCTGAAGGATCACTTTTCCTGTCAAGACTGAACACATTTACTGGATCAGGGTTTATCTGATGTTCTTCAGGCTGTTCCAAACCAAACTGGGCTCAGCACACAATAGAGAGGTGCTGCTTGTAGACCCATGGGCAGCCCACATGGGAAACCAGCCCATGGCCTTTATTTATCATCCTAGAAGGAGTTGCTTTCTGCATTCCTGTAGGAATAGGCCTTTGGAGTCATCAGAAATCTATTAACAGCATGAGGCTGAATCCAACCCTTTAATGTACCAGTTCTGACATGAGATGCACCAATTTTGGTGCACGGATTTAGCAACGCCCACACCTCCACCACTGCTGCCCTCGCTGCCACTGCCTGGTGCTTTCCTGGTGCCCTCCGGGGTGCCCCCCCCTTGTGCCCGACTGCAGCTTTGGCAGGACCAGCCACCACTGTCACCCCCACAGACCTCCCTGGCAGGGCTCACACCCAGCCCGCTCCTCTCACAGCGCCCAGGCACTGCACAAATACCCCGTATCTGACCTTCTCAGAACTGGCCCCTTCAAAGTGGATCATCACCCACCCCTGTGCCTCAGGCATCACCTGCATTACCCACCACACCTCACACCTGTTGAATCATTTTAACACTGTCCTCAGAACAGCTGTCACCCCCTCCCTGGCTCATTTTCCATGAGAAGGATACTCAGGCAAGCCTTGATGACACCTAAATCTCTAAAGACCCTAAAGAGAGCACAAGCACCATCCTCCCTTTCAGTAGTTCATTGAGAAGGAGGATGAGTAATAAACAACTTCCGATGAAACTGGGTTACTTGGAATTATTTTTGTGCCAGGGGCACTGAGCACTGAGGCCACACTCCCTCCACCTTTGAGAAGGGACTCAAAAATGGGTGCCCTACTTTCTGGTGAAAGGGGAGCTGGAAGGAGATTTGGCTGCCTGAGCCCCCCAAGGATGTTCCAGGATCAGGCACAGCTCTCCAAATTCCCCTGTGTCGAGAGCAGCACCCAGCAGCCCCAGTCCCCTCCTCATCCCTGGGATCTGGACAGATCCCAACATGTGGGCTCATTTCCCCCTCTGCTCTGTCTCTGCTAGGCACCCACGGGAGGGGAGCACTGGGACAGATGAGGTTTGGTAGGGGGTCCAAGCCTTGCTCAATGAGGCCACTGTGCTATTTCCCATCTGCTCCTCAGCAGCATCTCCCAGCTCCAGAACCGCTGAGAAGGGGCATGGAGAGGGAGCCTCTCCCACGAGCCGGGAGCAGGCAGAGTGCCCCAGAGGACAAACAGGGCATGTTGGAGGAGGCTGCAGCATGACCGTGCCACCCCAGAGCAGCATGGGCTGGGAGCTGCAGCCAGCAGCTGTCCCCACGGTCACGGTACAGTGACATTGATGAGGTGGCCAGGGCAGCTTCATGGTTCATGGACAGGCTCTTTGGGGCAGGAAGCTGTTCTCTGTTGCCTGGGCCTGCACAAGTGAGCCCTGTTCAGTAACAAAAAGAGAACCAAACAGCCACAGCTGGTCATAGTGCTGCTGCTGCTGCTCAGAGTGAGAATGAGCCAAGCTCACCTCACCCTAATTCCTGGGGATGCAGAGATTTCCCTTTAACCACCAGAGAAGGAACCACCTGCTCTAAAAGGCGGGAGAGCAGGGAAGGGTGGCTGGAACATGGATGAGTTCCTTCCATCTGAAGTAACTTCTCACACACAGAGACCTGTTTCTAATTTCAGGGTAGTTCACTCTCTTCATTTCAGAGCCAGGTGAGATATTTGCAATCAGCTGCTCTTTATTGAAAGATAAATGCACTGGTTTTCCTTCTCTGGAGTTTAACACTGAAATTACTATTTTGTTCTCCTTTCCTCTGCTGCAGAGACTCTTGCTTTGCACATCTGTACATACAGATCCAAACCTTACACCCACTCTCTGGTGTTCCCCAGCAGTCCCACTCTTTGCAAGGCCCATCACCCCGCCTGTCCTTCTCCCAGGGTGTTGGCAAGGTGCCAACCCATAGACCACTGCCCAGCTGAGAACACTGCAGATGTCACCCAGAGAAGCCCCTGCTCCTCCCCTGCTGCCCAGGTCCTGTTTGACATGTGCACAGGTGAGGAGGGAAGTCACACCCAGCACCCTCTGCTTTCCCAGACCAGCAGAGGCACCCCAAGAGAGCATCTGTGCACAGGCCTCACCATGAACACACTGG
>NW_008236209.1:6483975-6506053 GCF_000691975.1 Corvus brachyrhynchos
AGGAATGCCTCTGTCACTTTGGGCCCCTCCTGGGCCACCTCACACCAGGCAGAAAGATGCTTCCGCCACCTCCGAGCTCTCCCACTCATCTCCTGGGACCACAGCACACACTGGGAGCCAAGGGGAAGAACAGCTCGCTAGTTCTTCTTGATTAAAAACAACGATTTATGGAGGTGAGTTGCTCAATCCAGAGGAATCATCTAACAGCCTGTTGCCACATGAGCTGTTGTGCCCAGCCTAACTTTCTCCTCCAGACAGCAAAGTAATCTGTGCAAACATCTGGAGCAAGATATACAACTGTAAATATGAAAAACCAGTAAATGCCTTTTGGAAGAGAAGATCCTTGTACTTCAGGGCATAAACTGAATTTTAACAGCTGGGGGATAAGGCCAAGCTTTCGGTGAAAGCGACTCCCCCGGGTCTTGTGTAACCATGGAGACTCCAGCACTCTCCTGGGAAGCCTCTGGGCCTTGGGGCTGTCACCAGCAGGGCCATGCCCCGAGCTGAGCCTGTGCGTTTGGTGCTGGCACCCTTCCCATGTGATGCTCCTATTAATAACTCAAGAGGGCTCAGCCACAAGGCTCCTGGGAGCCAGCACTGAGACACTGCTCATGAACTACCTTTGCAAAGTTGTTTTCTGAATAGTCCTCTGTACTGACCAGATGGCTACAGCGAGCATAGGGAAAGCACCCAGAGTTTTATCTATGATCTGGTCCTCCCACCTTTTGCTCTCCCCATGGCTTTTTAAGGCAAATAGCACCCAGTCGTGAGGAACCCACTACTGGAGCATCGTGGTGCTGCAGCACCACTGAATCCTCTGCAGACTCAATTTCTGTGCATGTCAGATCAACCTGGGAAGAAGGAGAAAGCATTTGATAACAGCAAGGATCTTTGCAAACGTTCACTTTAACTTGGTGTCACCTTGAAATCTGGCAAGAAACTGTTGAGTTGGCCCAGAGATACCACTCTGGTATAAGGCTAATCCTCAGCAGTCAGAACATAGAACACTGATCCATGTGGAGAATGATTGAGGCAATCAGAGCAGCCTGCACAGCAGCCTGGCTGAGTGCCTGCTAGGAAAATTGCCAAATACTGTGTTATTTTTTTCATTTAGCTCTCTGCTATTTAAAGGCACCCCCATCAGGAACACAGCCCAAAGCATCCCAATCCTACGCTGCCAGGAATGCTGTGCAGAGGGAGCTCTGGGCTGGCCAAGGTGGCCACCAGATCTGAGCAACCTCAGAGGGACAAGGAAGGTCTGCTTCTCTCCAGGGATATATGCAGAGACACAATGATTCCCCTCCTGGATGGAATGGGACAGCAGGAACCCCTGGGCCACTAATTGAGACAGGAACTGCCTTGTTTGAAGCATTTTTCTGTTTCAGGGACAAGGGTGGCATCACAAGGACTGAACTCTCATGTCTTCATCCCACCCCAGCCATCCTAACCATGCCAAGAGGTGTCCTGCCTACTCATGTAGGGAACGACAACACCTGTGCTGAGCAGGATGAGCTTTTTGCTCACCAAATGAGGAGGAGGAGCCCTCCTTTGTGAGCAGCGAAGGAGCAGCAGCCCTGCTTACAGGGCAGCCACCCAGCCCTCTGGACTCTCCCTGCTGGGACCCTGGGGCAGGTGACTGCAAGGGAGAGCCCAGTGCTGGGCTTGGTCATAGAACAGGGGTGGTGAGCCTGCAGGCGAGGCGTGGGGAATCTGCAGGGTGTGCTTCAGTACTGGTCTGGACACAGCCTGCACATCTTGAGAGAGTCTGAGAGCTGGCAAAACGAGATCAGGACAACATTCCTGTCTTTTCTATTAACTCTTCCAGCATCTTTCTGGAAAAAGCAGTTGAACCTGAGCTTGTGAAACCCCTCAAATCTGTCAAATATTTCATCAAAGCAGGGGTGACTTGTTCCTGCCCATAAACCCCTCAGTGTGTCCAAAGGAAAGAAGAATCAGTGTCACTTTTTTTTCAATCTTTCCCTTTCTCACCCCTTAGAAGCCAGCGCATGTCTATAAAACCTCGTTAAATATCCCTGAATACCTGCCAGGTAAGTTCACTATTATCTCAGAAGAATATAATAAAAAGGAAATTATGTGCCCAGCTATTTCCTTCCCCTCCAAGGTGCTGTTTGTGCTGCTCCAGTCCCAGCTCTCTGCTGCTCCCTCCACCGAAGGCTGTGGCTTGACACCAGCACCAGGAAGGTAAAACGTTTCTTTTCTCATGGGGAAGCATTTTGATCTACTGTGTATAGTCTCCAAGGGTGACCTAAGGTTTTCTGAGAGGCATTTTATGGACTTTAAAACATGAGAACATGCTGAAATATCAGCTTTCAGTAATGCTCCTCAGCTTTAAGAAGGAAGAGATCTGTCTGGAAACTCACCAAAAATTAGAACAGAAATCATGACCTGCCATCCCTGCATTCAGTACCTATAAAGGAGCACGATTTATTTTCACTTCCCCAAAATAAAGACTTATCCATGTACCTCGGGGTAACTTAACATGAAACCTCACACTTTGGCAGCGCTCCCTGCCCCTCCCTGGATACACATACGGCTCCTCAGGAAAGGCAAAGGGCTGCCACCCAATCCCAACATGATCAAACACTGCTGACCCTCTGCCACACTGCGAGGCTGAAGAGCCAGGAAGAGACATAAATACCATTTAAATTAATGATATAACATGATCAGGAGAGGGAACAACTCCACGCACATGCCTCAGAGCAGCGTGAGCAGCCCAGGCTGCCCCTCTGCCCGTGGGCACCTCCAGTGGCTGTCACCCCCAGGACAGAGCCCACACCGGTGCCAGGGGAGCACGGCTCCCACACCCACCCGCAGACACAGGCGTTCCAGCAGCAGTTTATCTGACTGAGAGCCAGGACACCACTTACTATAAATCAACAATAACTTGCTGACTTAAGCAAGCATCTGTTATTTACTCTGGCGGCACAAGCCAACCCACTTGGCTTGACACAGAGCTGGTGTGCAGCAGAGACAGATCTGCAAATTATTTAATTGGGAGAAATAGGCAACATTTATTAACTGTTATTTGACTGCCCTTTTTGGCAACAGGACACTGATGTCCCCTGTGGCATAGCCCCTATCCTTCCCTGAACCAGCTTGCCAGCTGGCTCCTGGCACAGAGGAACGAGGGAAACATGACTCCAAAAAAAGGCTGGATAATGATAACTGATCTAGAAGCAGCATTCTGACAATAGCAGGTGAGCACCCCTAGCCTGGGACCTCTGCTCATAGAAGGGAGAGGTTGGGCACAGGGGAAGGTCATGGTGAGACAGAAGCTCCATCCCCATCTCTGCTGCCAGCCCTCTCCCAGGGACACCATGGCCACTGCCACCAGCTGCCAACAACGTGCCTGTGCACCACATAAACTCTGTTAGCACTGAGGAAAAGCAATGGCTTGTGCTGGTTCATCTCTCCTGACAACAAGCCTGATGAGTGACTACAGGCACGTTACATTGCCAGACAGTTCATCTTCCACAACAGAGACTCTCACTGCTGCCCAAGACTCTGAAGTGCAGGTAGAAACCACACATTCCTGAGGCACAGCCTAAGGAAACAGCTGGGCTAGGTGCTTCTGCATGTTCATTCCCAAGGAAAGATGGTACAAAGACCTTGCTGCTGAGAGGGAACATTTAGGCTCACACTTATCCCTGGAGAGCCTGACACTACAGAGCTGGACATGAAGGAGAAGTTGCTTTCTCAAGGGCTGGGGAGGAGGATCATGGACTCCAAGCTCAGAGCATGGCTCCTGATGGACAGATGGTTGTGCTGTTTTGTGGGTAGTCACAGAAGTGACCCTCTGGAAGGGGTGCAGGAGAGGAAAAGCCTCCCCTGAACAGGGAGTTGTGCATCTGAGATCGCAGTCGGGCTGATGGGAGCTTAAAGCACTCTGGAGAGTCAAGAAGAGAAGCAGGAACTGACTGCTCCACGGTCACACCAGGTCACTAAGTGTCAGGCTTTTGTGTGCTAGCTCAAAGAGAGCCCGGAGGTGTAGCCACAACCCGACTGCACTCCGGCAGGCACAGACACACACAGAACTGCAGGCAGACGGGGTGCGCTCCTCACCTGAGGGAGCCGTCCCTGAACAGCGTGTGAAGGCACGCAGGCAGAGGCAAAGAAGGGAGAGAGAGGGGACTCTCCGTGTAATTTCTACGCAGAAGGTTTACTGAGGAGAGACAAGAAGGGGAGGAGATGGAGAGCCGAGGATCTGATAAGGGTCCAGGGATTTTATAGTGGGGATAGGAAAGGCGGGGATAAGGGATACAGCAAATGGGATACTTGACAGGAGGTGGGGTTGAGTGCAAGAGAACCAATGGAAATAACACAAAGGAGGGATTTAGGGAAGGAACCAATGGGACATCGAGGAACAAAGAACTTTCTAGAACTGATACATATTAAACTTGGGAAATGAATATACACAGCCTCATACATAAAGCAAGAAGGGAAATACATTAACCAATCAGGGGAAAACGGGCAAACAGCAGAACAAAGGAATCATGGGTTCTCACCATGACTGCAAATTACATGCTAAACTTGGGTGGCTGACCACGACAGCTGGTTGTCTGAGTTCTCCTCAGGAGACAGAGCAGCTGGAGCCACCTGCACCACCACAACTAAGATAATCATGGAATCAGAGAAAGGTTTGGGTTGGAAGGGTTGGGTTGAGAGACCATCTTGTTCCACATCCCTGCCACGGCAGGGACACCTTCCAAGAGACAAAGTTGCTCAATGCTACTGAAAAGAATTGTATTTTGGCAAACTGGTTTGGCTCCTTTTTGAGGGCAATCTGTAAAGTGAAATGACAAATGCAGGACAGAGAAATCAATTTATCCTTGATTTTTCTCCTTTCCAGGTTTAAGACATCTTAGATTACCACCACAGAGGGGCATTGACCTTCCCTCCTCTCTGTCCCCATTACCTTCAGCTGCCCGTTTGAAGAAAACTTTGCAGCTCCCACATGTGAGGGCTCCGTAATGGCACCCGGACGCTTCATCTCCACAGATCAGGCAGGTCTTCTGAGGCGGGAAGTAATAGTCAATGGGCAGGACATGCTCACGGCCAGTCTCCAACCTGCAGCATAAAACAGAGAGAACAAGGGAAGGGTCAGCAAACGTGGTCAGGACAAGCTGTGGGGAGCATGGTCATGGCAAACCCAGAACTGCAGTGATGGATCAGCCAAGCACCAAGCAGCAAGCAGGTGAGCATCAACTGAGCCAAACCTGGCCCTGACCATGCAGAGACCGTGCTGGGTGCCCCTCCTGACACTGCCCACTGTGTGCAGTGTATGACAAAGTGTGACAAAGTACAGTGACAGCACGGCCTAGGGAGAGAAGGTGACTGAGACTGGCTGTTGCAGTGCTCATGGAATTTTGGCTTCAATAATGAAGCTTGTGCAGCCAACAAGGCAGAGTGCAGTGCTGCCAACCAGCTGATGCCACATTAGCCACCATGCCAAGACATTCTGAGAGCCTGACTCCCCTTCTCCTCCCTTCCACACACCCAGATTCTCCCCTCCCAGATGGTACTGTCCCCTCCCCAACCTGATCTGATCTGTTTGATCAGATCCATGGAGAAATTGTTTTTCCAGAGGGCATGGCAGAAGGAGAGGGGCTTATCCAAATCAGGAGCCAACATGTCCAGGCAGTTTGGAGAACAACAGCACATTGAGTTAATTACTAGAACTCACTTTTCTGCAACCACTGGATGAGGCAATTAGCTTTTAACAGTCTGCAGGTCACCGCAACTTTTGGGTAAAAATTAGATCCCCTTTAATTTCTGGCATTGTTTGGTGTTTGCAGGTGAGCTCTGAGAAATCGGGTTACATCAACAGTGAGTGTGACAAAGATGGGACTTCTTAGAAAAAACCTTTATACACAGAAAAGCCCCACTGTCCTTGCCTGTCCCTCACCTGGGAGCTGTGCAGATCCCCACCTCAGTTTAAGGTCAGTAACTGGAGCAGCAATTTCATTTTGAGTGATTTCTCGTCTCTTTAGCAGGAGCAATCAGTGACTCATCTGTAGATGCAGCTCAACCACCCTTTCCCAACCATCTCCATGTCCAAGGCTTTTCTCAAATTACTGATTAAATGGAGGAGACCCAGTTGGCTGCACCATGCCTCCCATAGTCAAGTCCTGATGCAACCAACATGTTCCTTTCTTGGCTTTCGTGGCATCTTGCTTGTCCTCCTGGTGTGATCCCACTGTCCCATCTCAGGGCAGTCCTATATCCCCCCATGCCATGTGGCACAGAGCCCTAGCACTGGGTGTGAGGGGCTGCTGGAGAGCAGACCCTGCTGAGGAATACCAGCAGCACATAGAAAAGCTTAGCTAAAAATGTCTTATTTATCCAGCATGTTTTAGATTCACACAGAACAGGCCTTTCTGCTGATGACCCAACACCTCTTTCCTCCTCTCTGTGCTATCAGAAAAGCGACAGTGCTCATTTCCCTGTTTCCATAAGGCTTCCACTCTGTCTTCCCCATGCTCAGCACTGTGTGTGCCATGAGCAGCAGGGCCTCTCACAGCAGGTGTCATGACAACAGACACAGGACGCCCAGAGGACCCTGGGCTGGTTTTGAGGATTAATTATCTAAAACTGCAAAGCAGGTTCGCAACTGAGTGGCTTCTGAAATAGCTTTTAAAGAGCTGTTCCTGTATGGGAAGAGTTGTGCAAGTACAGAAACACCTTCCAGCAGGTGAGTACTGAGAGTACCCCATACATGTGCCCCTGGGCAGGCCTCCCCGCATGCCCCTCTGTGCTCAGCCACCCTTGGCCCCACTGCCACTGACAGATGGAGACTGGAGGACACTGGCTGACATGGAAGGTGATTCCTGGCCGTGGGACAGGCTTCTCCTGGGGTAAGGCTTGGTGGGGTATGCACCGCCCCAGCACCCAGAGGGGCAGGAGATGGTGTTAAGGCAGGTGGGGAGCAGCTCGACCACAGGCCCCGCAACACCAATGTGGTTCTCTGCCAGCAGCCACTGCCCAGAGCTGAAGCATCTGCCCAGGACTGGCCTTGACTTTCAAACAATGCCAATTTGCCTTTTCTTTTTTATTTTTAGAGAGAGAATTGCAAGAAAAACATAATGTAAAATTTTCTAGCAACTCAGAGCAAGCTATGCTAATGGTTCCCCTAACGATCCATATTCCTGATTCCAAGGGACATTTACAGGGTGTTCTCAAAACATGCAGGTAATATATAACACTGGCCAATGAGCCAAAGAGGTGCCTGGAGAAGCTGCAGGGCTGTGGGACAGGCAGCGCTCTGAGTAGAGCCCCAGGTGCCACCTGCCCCAGGGTGTCAGTGCGCAGCAGTGCCACAGCCCCTCGCCCCTGTTCAGGGCACAGGAGGGACACACACAGGAGGGACACGAGGGGTGGCTCAACGGCCAGCTCACCACTGGCAGCTCTGAACTTCCCTCTGGGTGTAAGTTTGTACTCCGTGGGGCTGTGCTGGTGCTCAGGTCAGACCAAAACGAGCCCCATGCGCGCTGTGGGGGGCTCACAGTTGGTACAATCTATGGCAAGTGTCAGCCCCGCTGCAGAGCGCAAAGCAGGGCGATAGTGCACTGGGGCAGACACAACTGGGACGTGGTGACGGTGGCAGCGATGCCAGACCCAGCACAGGCCCTGAAGGCCAAGGTCGCAGCTGTCACAAAGGAGCTTGGTGGCTTTGAGGGGCAGGGACAAACAACCACAGTATCTCTCCTACAGCTCTAGGATGAGTTTTACTCTCATTTCAGAAAGGTTCTGTAATGAAATGGAGGGTTTACTGAGCTCCTGTCACATGCAACTATTTCTGGAGAGTAGAAACTATCATTTTGCAATGCAAGCAGTTGTTTGTCATTAGTTAAATTTCACTAAACAGCCACGTTCTACAATACCCCCAGAAAGCCAAGAGCAAGCACTGGTAAGAGAGGAACCAACCACTTCTCCTGATCCACAAAGGAAGTTTCCATCTCAGCAACAGCCAGCACAGGCTGCCCAAAAGGAGCCAGGGAACAATTGCCCTGTCACCCGTGACTTCCCACCCCTAAGCCAGACCAGGACAAAGTGATGGTGGCTGCCACACACCCCCAGCTCATCCCACATGGGAATGCCAGAGCAGAGCACCCTGGTCCCATATTCCCTGAGGAAAGGGGGTTTGCACCTTCACCATGCTGTGCCCAAAACCTGCACATCTGTGATGCTCAGGAGGATGCTGAGCCAGAACTGAGCCAGCACTCACACGTGAACTCAGGTGACACAGAACCCTATCCAGTCATTTCAAGTACTGTCATTTCTGAGACATTCTGATGTTTTCAGGAGGAATCTCTGCTTTTAAAACAGCATCACTTGTGCATGACATTCTCTAATGCAATATTAAATTTAATTGGCTTCCCCTCAGTGCAGCTGTGGGGCTCTTGCCTGGATGAAGTTCTGTGACTCTCACCAAGGGGCCAGACCCATGCTCAGCGAAGAGCATGACTGCTCACTTCAGGCACATCCTTGTGTCCCCTTGCACTGTTATTTGGCTGCCAGAGGCTCCAGCCGGAGCTGAGCCAAGCCTGCGCTCACAGCCACCACATCACACTCATCCAGATAACAAGGCCTGCACATAAACTTTAAGGCATTTATCTGTTAAAATGCTTTGAGCCATTTAATCTATAAACATGCAGCCTTGTACACTGAATTCATGTCCTTTCTTCTAAATAGTCTTGAGGATGTTTCCAATGTGTCCATGCCTTGTTTTCATGTGCGATGGCAGCAGAGGCACGATAGCGTCTGAGAGCAGAGCAGGGTGCAGCATGAGCCCCAGGCCTGGTAAACACACATAGGAACTGGATTGTCACCAGATTTAAATAAATATTAGAAGATGACAATGTGTTTTCCAAGCATTCCAGCAGTGCAGGCTGGAAGGAAGAGCACACCTCAGAGAAAGCAAAGGTCCTCCCACCAGCAACTCCCATGAGCAGGCTCAGCTCTCCGGCCCTGGCACTGCCTCCCAGCCCCAGGGGCACAAACAGCTTCCACAGGCACAGCTGCACAAATCCCTTCTCAAATCTCCAAATTAAACTCTGGTTTTTGTTTTCAGACACTCTGTTTACTTATTTTGACAGCTTATTTTTCACACAGCAGGTCTCCGCTGAAGCCCCCTCAACCCCAGCACCTGGCTCTTTTCTTTCCTGTGCTCCTCTGTGGTGCATGAAGGCTGCTCCAGGCTGCATGGACCCAGCCTCTGTTTGTCCCTGCACTCAGGAGACAGCCCCAACCTGCCACCTGACCAGCCAAGGCACTGCACACCCGTAAATGGGACAGGCGGCACAGCCACGGCATAACCAAGACTCCTGGGGAGTCCCCCCATTTAATGGCCATCCTGGGCTCTCACCTTCCAGTCATCCATAAGGAAGAAGCAGAAAAAAAGGTGAAAGGTGGCAGGTTTGCTACACCTGGAATACAAAGCCTGGGCAAAGCCACCCTGCAGCCTCTGCACCTCACCAGTGGCCACAGCGGAGGCTGCTGCCTGCATTTGGTACAGCTGACACCAAAACTTCTGCCTCAAAGCCTGATGTCCAGCCAGGGGCTCAGGGAGCAGCTTAAATGAATCAGCTCAGAAAAGATGGAACACTTGATTCCCCCAGCCGGAGCAGGTGCCTACAAAAAGAGACAGCACGAGCGCATCGCAAGGTCGCTTCAGATGGGAACTCACCTGACTACGAAGCACAAAGGGGACAAAAAGCAAAGGAGGAGCAGCAAGGCTGCAGGCAGGCCGCAGCCTTGAGGAGCACCCCCGAGGTCATCAGAGCCCTACACTGTATCCTCCTGATGACTGCAAAGTCACCTGCAGTTACCAAGGACAGGACCTTGGTATCCTTGTTGCATGGAGAACCCTACTTATTTCCCAAGGAAACACTCCGTCCTGACTGATATTTATGCAGTAGTTTAAGCCACACCATAATCTTCCATCTTCAAATCCATCTCCTCTGCTGAGAAAAAGAAAATGTGCCTGTAAAGAAAATCACAAATAATGAGACATACTTGATACATATATTTCATGCTCCAAGAGACACTACCATGATGCCAGATGTGGGTACAGGCTTACAGCTCCCAGGAAAGCATCCAGGGTACAGACTTGTAGTGCCACATACCAACATCTTCACCTGCAGGAGAACTTTTACCTTTCCCCTCTTCCAAAACCAAGTGATGCTTATGAAATGCTCTGGAAGAGGGGATGTGAGTTCTTGGTGGCTTTTCTCACAGCCGGTTTGCCAGGAGGATCTCCAGAGGAACAGAACACTGTGCCAGCATCCAGCCATGGGGCACAGCACCTTGGGTGAACCGGCCATGTGGCCCCCAAGACCACCATGGTCCCCCAGCTAACCACAGCATCTGGTACGGTGCTATCAAGAGAAACCCAAGGAAGAACAATTCCAATCAGTTTCATGTGGACTCCAAATGTATTTGGAATTTTACTGGGCAACAAGGATCAAGTTGTGCTGGTGGCCAGAGGCCAGTGGCTGGCTCCCAGCTGGGCTGCTGAGGGACGCCAGGATTCATTCCCAGACTCAGATATTTAAAACATGAAATATTTTCCCCACTTCCTTCAGAATTATTGCTAAGGAAACCAGTGCTGCAAATTCTGCGTTTTTATTTCTCCATTGGAGGAAGCACTAGGCAAAAACAGTCGGCAACAAGGGTGGGACCTGGTGTAGAAACATGAGGAGACCACAAATACCATGGATTTGGCACCTGACTGGGGAGGCACACGGCATGAGCCAGCACCCTCCCCCTGGCACAGCACGGAGCCCTGGGGATGGACGGGGACCGGAGCAAGAAGCAGAACCCCCCATCTCGGGTAGCAGCCCCCCTCCCGCCCCCTTGCAGTGGGGAACGCCAAGGATCACTGCAGTGGTGCTGCAGTGCTGGTCCCACAACTTACCAGCAGAACTGGGTTATTTTTAGGCACGTTTCTATCAAGACCAAACCTTTGCAGAGACAGGGCTGCAGGGGCATAAAAATCCTTTGCCTTATTATGCCTGGGAGTGGATACAAGCTCTATCTGCAGAATTTCCCTTCAGCTCTGCTGGCAAAGCACTGAGTTTCTAGAGGAGACTTCATGAGTTGTGCAATAGTATCGTATTCCCGCGTCCTCCAAGTGGATCATGCTGTGAGTCATCTCAGCCAGAAACACACTAATTGTAAGGAAGGTTTCACATATTTAGTGTCTGGTCTCCCTGCCACTCTTAGCCCCAGTCTCAGCAGAACAGGCAACACAGGAGCAAATCCCCCAGCAACCCACAGCCATTGGCTGACAACCACCAATCCCTCCTGCTCCCTGGCCCAGCCGTCCTGGCGTGCCTGCGGCTCACAGCTGCCTACACCTGCCAGCTGCACAGGGATTGGGGCAGGAGCAGGGCAGGACCAGCCCCTCAACAAGGCTTGGATGGTGGGGATGGATGGATGGATGGATGGATGGATGGATGGATGGGCAGGCAGCTGCACCAGTACCAACCTCAATGACAACTGAGGGCAGCCCAGCCAGGCATGGACTAGGAAACAGTGCTTTGATGCCAGTTTGCTCTTTTAATGACATATGGCAGGGACAGCCAGACCTGTCGTTTTGGGGGCTAAGAGCATTCCCGGGAAAACAGAGAGCAGAGCCCCACAGCCCTGCAGCAGTGCAACCAGCTGACTCCAGGGACCTGTGGGCATGGGGGGTCCTCCTGTTATCACAGACCCACGCTGGAGTTTGGGCTGGCCCTGCTGGGCAGTGATGTCCAGAGAGAGCTGTGGCACGCTGGGGATCAAAGCCCTGCCCCCTACCCCTTGGCCATGCTTTTCCAAGCAGGAGAGGAATGAAAGCAGCCAGTAATCATTTTCTTTCAAGCCCACCTGCAAACTAAAACACAGATGCCACGTGTAATTTTAGGCCTCACAGCCTTGAGAGTGTTCTCCCGAGCCTCTTTGAGTGAGCAGTGAGAGAGTCACCTTAGGACACGCTGCAGCCACAGCGGCTGCGCACCCGCCTTGACCCCAACTCTGAAACAATAGGAGGGCAGGGGCATAGCAGGAGGGCACAGCATGGCCAGGAGTTAACAGATCCCCACTGGTCCCAGGGGATCCTGGAGGACACACTGCAATCACATGCAGAGGGACTGGCCAGCCACCCTGCTAACTCCAGGCTGCCACCTTCTCCCTGCTGGACATGACAACTGCTTCAACTCGGGCCATAATCCAAGGGTTTAAGCACCCACGTGGCAAAAGGGAGAGTGAACCTAACAAGAAGAGAAGAGCTGTGCCCCGGAACCTCAGCTCCCATCTCAGCTCAGCTCTGTCCAACCCTCAGCACAGCTCCAGTGGGATGTTCCATCCTGCAGGCTCCCCAGCAGTGTGCTCTGCCCCCTCTTCAAACCACCCCCAACAAGGCCCAGAATCAAGGACCCGGCACTTGGCGCAGGCTGTGCTCTAAACAAGAAAGGGAAAAAGTCCCTGTGCTGCTACTGTTTTTCTAACCATTTAAAGAGGCTCCAGGGGACTGGGGAGCAGACTGGGAAGTAGTAGATTTCTTCATAAGGGGAAGATCCTATTATCAGACAAAAGACTTTTTGACCACAGGGGACATGTGAAAACAAAGCAAATTACGGAGAGCTAGAAAAACTAAATCCATGTGAACAGGCTGAGTTCACTGGGACGATGTCACATGTTCTGGAGCACAGGAGCATGCACAGGGACAAAGCCCAGAGCCAGCCAAGGGGGTCACGGTCCACACTGCACCCATGGCCCCAGACACGTGTCCCCCAGCCCTGCCCTGCTAACAGAGCTGGCACTGCCAGCCAGCAGGAAAGGGAGTGGGGGTGACGTGGGGGGCTGGTTCTCAGTGTCTGAGCGGGGAGAAGCAGCAGTGCCAATTCCACACCAAGCCCTGTGCCACCCACAGAGGCTCACAGAGCTCCAGCCACCTCTCCTCCTGCAGGTGGCACAGGGCACGGTGCCTGCCCTCCAGGGACATGTCTGCAGAGGAAATGCTGCAGGCCGCGGGGTGAGGGGTGGGGATATTCCTCATACAGAAGAGAACACACATACCATCTGGGTGTGGTGTTCACAGGAGGATGATGAACATCCATAAATGTGCACAGGCACACACTATTCAAGAGAAACAGTAAATCCGAGCTCTTTTCCAGTTAACACACCTCATTTATTCCCAGATGAAAGCTATTAACCCCATCAGCACAAAAACTCCTTCCCTGTGTTTCCCTTTCAAGAGGACTGGAAATAGGAATCCAGGCGTCCCAACAGCAGGTTGGGAGATGTGCAGACGCTGCTCTGATGGTTGGCACGAGGGGGAGGAGGCAGGAGCCTTCATGAGGAAATTTGTGATACAGAAACTTGTGCCTGGGCTCTGTTCTCAGCACACAAGCCAAGGTCAAAGCGGTTTTTTCTGCCATTTCTAACCAGCAAGGATGCAAACACAGCTAAAATATGTAACAGGAGCCAAAATGCTGAGGGCTGGTAAAAACACCAGAGAAAGAAGTGTCATGTCATTTTGGGAGAGACAAGAAGCCTCCTCCATTCATCCCCAGGCAGAGAGAGCACAAGGGGAAGGAAGCAATCTCCAGGGTTTTCCCACCTCATCCCAGGGACTGAACACATCCTCTGTAAAATGTATTCTGGAGATCTGCAGCGTCCCCTCTGGCATTTGTATGGATTGCTCCTGCTGGCAGCAATTCCAGAAGCACTCAGCAGGATGGGGGTCCGGAAGATGAAGATGCTGCCGTAACACAAAAGGATTTGCCCCAAGGTTCTTCCCAAAGCCACTGTCTGCAGCCAACCCATGTCTAGTCCCTTCTGGAGCATATTGGTGTGGAGGGAGAGGGCACCCACCAGAATGCACCCATCCTAAGGCCACAAAGCCAGGCAGGACACGGCTTGGGGCAACATGGTCTAGTGGGAGGTGTCCCTGCCCATAGAGGGGAGTGGAATGAAAGGGCCCTTCCAACCCAAACCATTTCCTGAGTCTATGACCAGACTCCCCAGGCTCCAGCAAGAGCTGGATCAGGCAGCCAGCACCCAGGACATCCCCCCAGCAGTGCCTGTCACAGACACCTGGCTGCAGACATGAAAGGCAAATCGTTACAACTGCTCCATGCCCAGCGCATGAGGGGTGGCTGGGACTCTGCATGGAGCTCTCGGGCAGCTCTCCTGTTCTGCACAGCCTGAGCAGGGCTCTGCCAGCCCAGGCACACCCCAAATGTGTCCCAGGAGCACCCAGATTTCAGGGCAGACACATCAAACGGTAAATATGCCTGTGCCTGACTGCTTGCCCCAGCTAAGGCTGCCCACAGTGCTCCATCCCCACACCAAGGGCATCCTGGGCCAGCACTGTCAGTGTCCCAGCATTGGTGGTTCTGCACTGACTCTCCTATCCTGACTTAAGTCGTATCTTTTGCCCCCAGAGGTTTTTGGGAAGTGACAGCTGCCTTGCCTGTCACGCGGTGCTCAGCATGGTCCACCAAGCCCCCAGCAGCCCCACGCACCAGGCAACATGATGGACCCCTCAGCAGAAACACGGGCTCATCCCATGAACCATTATTCATTCATATTCCTCATCCCAGGAATCATTATTAACTTATTAGGGTGGACTCCCTTTCCCTTTGGATGGCACAGGGAAGCCACCAGGACACCTGTGGAAAGCATGGGTGTAATCCACTGCTGTGGACACCTGAGCTGCTTGGAGTGGCCTGGGAAAAGGGCAGCAGCTATAAATACCTGGGGAACTGGCTTACACTTTTAAGAGTACTTCTACTACTGCAAATCACTTAATCTGAGGTCTGTGAAACCAATCCCACCACTTCTGAGGACGTGTCAGCACCTGTGTTCTCACTATTTGCAGAGGCGTCCCCGGGCGGGGGCTGGGGAGCTCCGAGCCAGAGCGCAGCGGGTGACCTTGCTCTTTCTGGCCTCTGTTCAGACTGCACTAACCAGGGAGCAAGCAGCACCATGACAGCAGCTGAGCCAAGCTGACCCAAGACGACCCAAGCCAAACCGAGCCTGCCCTCCTGTCCCGTGGCATCCTGCAGATGTCCCTGGGGAGAGCGGCGGCTCCAGCGCAATCCCGAGGCACGATGCTGCACTCCCGCAACCCCTCTCTGCAAACACTGCCGCGGGGGCTGGACAGGGGCACTGGGGCAGCGGAGGTGAACGAGCCAATGGATGGGGCGCAAAGTCCAGCACGCTGCTGCAGGACGGTCCCCAGCACCCGGCACAAAGCCAGCACAGCCCCCTGGGACCCCAGCGCTGAGCTGCCAGGGCTGCGGCCACTCACACGCACCAAGGGGCTGCTGACAAACCTCAGCCCCTGCCTGCAGAAGAGGGACAATTTCTTTCTCCTCAGTTGCCAGGAGGCTGAATAAATCGCTGCTCATGAGTGCTTCAGCAGTAAAGTACTACTACTGGGAGTATTTTTATTACTGTTAGAGGATACTTTGAATGTCACTTAAAAACACTGGCAGGAAGAATCAGGGTTGCGATGACTAGATTTAAAGCAGAAAAAAGCACAAGCACACACCTCAGTACGAGGCAGACAGCAGTGGTAACAGCAAGAGAGAATATGGATGGAGAACCCCCGTCACACGTCTTTGCCATGACAACTGGGCCAGTTCCTTTTCATTACAATGAGCTCCCTCATTCCACTATTGCTGTTAACAAACAGGGCTGGTTCTGGTCCCCACAGTGCGCAGCCACGGTCAATACCAGGGCCACCAGCCACTGCCAAGGCCACCACTGGGCAAGCCTGCACTGGCCAGTGATGTGACCGTATCTGCCTCTTAATCGTTTACCAGGCATAAATGCTCTGCTACAACAGGAGATGGGACATCTGCCTCCTGTATGCTGGATCTCTGGAGGAAAAGAAAGAGCTAGAAAGGATCCAGTATCCCCACAGGAAGCGCTGCCGTTGCTGTTCTCCTATGAACATGGTGTAGAGCTGGGCTCATCCAAGGTGAGAGCAGATCATTCTGGTCAATGCTCACCTCTTACACAATGATGACCCCAAAGGGAGGTACCTGTGCCCCCTGTGCCACATCACTACATGCACGTGGTGTCACCAAGCTGCCCTCCCCAGCTGGCCCAGGCTGTCCATGATGGCATTGTGGCACTTGCTTTGCATCCGTCTGAGGTGCAGATGTGTCTTTTGCAGAAAATCTTCCAAAAAGAAAATTAACTTGCACAAAGTAATGAGGCTGAGCAGCTGTGCAAGGGGGAATCTTCACTTTTCCTATATATTTCCAATGTTCCAGAGCCATCCACAGCTGCATGGATCTCTGGGACCTACCAGGGTGGCTCTCAGAAACAAACAGTTTTTACTAGAAGTCATAGAAAGCCTCCCACTGAATAGTTTTCTTTCAGTAAACACTCATTTGATAAATTTTATATGTTCCACAGGACAATAAAATAAATACAATTTCTTTCTTTTGTAATTTTAGTCCACAATCACTAGCAGAAAGTATCCACTGCAAACACCAACCCAGCAGCCTCCAGTGAGTGCTCCAAGTCTAGACAGCAACTGGCAATTGAGAACTGGCAAACTGGGACAGGCACCTTCAAACAAGCAATTTATAAAATATGAATGAACGTCCGTGCCAAGAGTGGAATTCATGGGAATGACAGAAAATCACAAAGAACTGAGCTACTGCTCTCTAGTACAACTTGTTCTTAACCCTGTGTAATTAAACTATTTTCATCACACCAAAACGACTGCAAAATATGACTACAAAATTTTCAATATTTTAGGAAATTTTGTGGTTTCTTCCTGCAATACATGGCACTGTTTCCAGCTTTCTTCCCGGCTGAGGAGCACGCCCCTCTCGCCATGCACAGACTCTGACTTCTGATCTGCTCCAGTTCCGCTGTGCCTGTTCCTCCCACTGCCCATCCGCAATCCTCCTTTAGCTCCCATTGGGACTCAGAGGTGACCCCTGGCACGGACACAGAGCAGGCTCTTGTCTCTGCTGGAGCCCAGCGCGGCCTTGGAGGGTCCTGGTGCAGGGAGCTGGCTTTGCCCCTGGGATGCCGCTCACATTCGCTGCCTCGCTACAGTGTTTCTGCTTTGATTCTTCCCAGGACCGTCCCACACCTTCCTCGCTCTGAGAAAGGGGCCAGAGGCAGCGACTTCCAGGAATCGTGGGCTCTGTGCCATGGGGACAAATCCCAACTCCAGCACCCACTGATGCCTGTCCCCACGGTGGGGATCCTGCCCCAGGGGCTGGAACCTGCACCCATGGTAGGGATCTTGTCACAGGGAGAAAACCTCATCTCTGCAGTGAGAATCCTGATCTGGGAGTGACTCTTGTCCCCTGGGCTACGAAACATACAAATCAGTATTTTGACACACTCTTCTGTCCTCAGAAGCAGCACCAAAGTACTTCCCATTGTTAACTGGCTCTCAGTCTGGAATTAAGTTCTCCTAGGAGGAAAACCAATGGTTATGCCAGAGACTGGCTGCAAGGAGTGGTGCAAAGCACAGCTCATCTGTGCAATGGAAAATGAGGGAATCTGTAAACAGCAGGAAGAATGTAAAAGCTGCAGAAGCTGGAGAAGAGCTGCCATGAGTAGATCCTGTGCAGCTTCCAGCCCTGAAGCCTCGGGAGAACATACAAAATACTTGTGTGACTCTGACCCATTGACAGCTTTTTGTGGATTGTTTCTTTCGCAAAATTTTCTGATTTCTCAGCCATTGCTTCCAACCCCAAGTGCCACATAAAGCCTGTCCTTCCACTGCAACCAACACTTGAGAGGAACCAGGGTGGAATAATCACTGCCGATACCAAGCACAAGACTGTGGAATCAGCTTCCAGAGGGTGTAAGAGCTCAAAAATTCAAGACGTGTGGAGAAGAGGATGGGAAAGCCCAGAGGAGGATGGGGCAAAGTCTGCCTTTGAGCAGTGAAGAGGCAAAGAGACGCTGTGTACCCTTAGAGCAGCTGGATAGGTCCCACACAGACACCCTACATATCTGCCCTCCACAGCCCAACACCTGACAGGTGATCCATCTCCCTTTCCCAGTGGTAAGGGAGAGCTGGAGCACAGGAGAGCAGGGAAGAGAGGGAGAGACAGACAGAGGAGGGAGGGGAAAAGGAGGAGACCATTTTATGATATTTGATATATGCTCAGGAGTGAGGAAAAGGAGCCGCCAGTGCCGTGCTCCAGCACAGCGCTGAGCAGTGCCCACCTGGCTGCTCCCCCAGTCCTGAGGGGTTCTCCTTGCTGAGCGCAGCTCCAACATCTCTGCAGCTCCAGTTACCCAGCCTCAGCGTATCACTCGTTTCACAACCTCAGCTCCAGCCGTGATAGACATGCACCCTGCCATGGTATCATGCCAGCTCACATTCAACCAACCCCTGAGTTCTCTAATCCAGCTCCAGATGGATTATCACAGCCATCCTGTGTCTCTGAGCAGGGAAAGGGTGAGAGGTGATGAGGAAGAAATTTGTTTATCTTTTCTCCATTTATCAGGAACCAACAACAAGCTTTAGCACATCCCCAATTCTCCTGGCCACCAGAGGTTCCCTGTCCATGTGTCCGTAGGGGCCAAAGAGACCGGCTGCCCACACAAGGTTCTGCCATGGTCCTCTCGTCTTCAAAGAAATATTTACATCCTATGGCCAATTGCCAGAGCAGAAAGGTCATGCTGACAACAGCAGATGGGAGGGTCAGCCCTTTCCCAAGGGCTTTGGAGTTCTGCTGGTGCAGCGCTGGGGGTCCCCAGAGCCCTTCTGGGACTGGGATGCCAGAGCAGCTGCTGCTGGGCACAGACTGGAGTGCGGGCAACCCTGAAAACGACCTCCTGCCTCTTGGCGTAACAGCTGCCCTTCATCTCTTTGTCAATCTTATCTCCTTCCACAGGCAGGAATTACTGCAGGTGTTATCTGTAAGCCTATCACAATTACAGAGCTGAAACGATTACAGAGCCATCGAGCCAGGTGATGAATGAAGACATGGCACTGGCCCAAAATGACCACAGCCAGACTGGGGAAAGGAACCAAAGGTAGATGTAACCAACAAACAACAGGATTGTAACCAGTATCGCACCAGGTAACAGCAGTGATCGCAAATGCCACTTAAAACCATCTGAAGCTACATGGACAGCAGGTTTTCCTGAGCCAAAAGCCCCTTATATCCTTTCCTCTCCCTTGATCCCATTGCTTTAGTAACAGCTCCTTCTCTAATTCCATTTCATTCTAAACCAGAGGCCAACCCCCTCCCACCTGCTGCTGGAATTTGTCTTCTGATGGCAGAACCTTGGATTTATTCTGACAGTGCTGCATCTTGCTCCTGAAACAGGTTATTTAGTCACCTCAAAGACTGCTGGTAGTAATGATGCAATAAGCGGAGCACAAAGAGAAACATCTCTAAATCCACAGGGTAACAAAGCCTGAGGTTAATTTGCTAATTACCTGTAAGCCTGACTGGTGCAGTCAGGGACGCTGTAGCAACAGCTTTAAATTAAACCAAATTGTGTTAATACCCATAGTGTTTCTGAGATGTGCCAGCGCCCCTAAACCCTGGCACCCCCCCCAAATATTAAGAACTGCTCACGCTTTAGTGTTGTATGAAGGGTGTTTAACTCAAAAAATACTTACCCATACCTGGTCCCAACTGCAGCAGGATAGAGATGGGGCTTGGGAGAACTTCATCTGTGAGGGAAGAGCCATGATCCTGCTGGCAGACAGCAGGACCATTCAGAGAGGAAAGAAAGTAGGAGCAACACACCTTGAAACACTCCTTATTCTCCAAAGCAGAGGGGGTTGTCTGTGCCTCTTCCCCCAGCAGCACCCCCAAGCACAGGGCACTGAGGTGCCCATTGCCCCGGGCTTGTAAAGCCCCAGAAGTGTCCCTCACCATCCTCACAGAACACTGAGGCTGCATCCTCTGAGGCTACGAGGGGAAAGCTCTACGTGCAAGGTCAAGTAGGGCAGGAAATCAGACCTAGCACCAGACAGCAGAGGGGTGCAGGTCCAAAAGCCAATCATCCTTCTATCAGGGAATTTTACTACAGAGCCTCTCAGCTCCCACGAACCTTTCTTCCCACAGTCACTGCTGCCTGGGATGCTGGTACATGACCCGCTGTTCCAGCTCCAGCAGCAGCAGAGGCTGTTCCTGCGCTGGCACCCACAGATCCAGGAGAAAATGCAAAGCTGCAGGAAGGGGACAGCAGCACGCTGTAAAGCTAATGGAGACTTTGCTAGGACGAAATGTAAGCCTGGCAGCGATTAACACATATGGTTGAGCCAGACCATGACAAGTGTTCCGCTTTCCTTACGGTGTTTGAAAATTACATCTGAACACAGAGACACGATGCCAGCCCATTACACCTCTGCAGCAGCAGGGTAGCACTGTACAAGCCTTGGAGCTCAAAGGACAAGATACTGGTGGTGTAAAGGTTGCTGTGCCAGCTCCGACCCTGCTGATCCCACAGAAGTCTGCCAGGGGAAACAGGCACAGCACATCAAACAGAGCTGCAAGGAAGAGGACTATACAGCACTTCCCACCAGGAATGAGGGAAATGTCGTTTATCTCTAAGGCAAGACCCGGGCAAAATGTACCTGCTGCTGCCTAGTCCAGCCCCCAAGACTGCCTGCAGACCTCCATGGGAGTCCACACCTGCTCTCCTCAGTGCAACATTCCCTGTCTGTGCAGGATCCCACTGTACAGGCTCTGCAGGCAGAACAGCCACATGGAATAAACCTGCACCACCACCACCAGCATCTGAACGCTGAAATTTTCCAACTCGATTCCTCCCTGCCCCCTCTGCACTGATTCCAGCAGAGATTTACCCAGACTCCAGAGGCACATTCGGAGCTTTGCCACGTACAAAGCTCACAGCTGGAGCTTTTGCCAAGCCCTTGACATCTCTGTACAATCCCCCAGTAAATCACTGTGTGGGTGGAATTTGCCCCAATACCCAAATGAAGCTGTAAGCATTTAAAACACAAACAAGCCCAGAGGCAGTACACTCACCCAGTGCTAATTTAGAGGTAAAATCTAATTGTTCATTTCAGCCTTTGCTCCCAGCATCCCAAGCATCACGGAGTGAGTGTGTGGATGCAGGACTCCCACGATGCAAACCCCAGCTAAGGTCTCACATACTCTTGGATGGGGCTGCTTCTGAGCCAGCAGAAAATCCCTTGGACAGCCCATTCTCCCTCCCATTTCCATCAGCTTGGCCACGTTTTTCTGTGACAGGTGAGCATGCAGGTGCCCATTGGTTTAGATGCTGTACAGCTATTTTACAGAGATGGCTCATCTTCTTTGAGGTTAATCAAAATTATTTTTGATTGAATCCTACTTCTCAAACGAATCTCCCCTCCCCTGGTGCATTCCCAAAACCTGTTCTAGCTCTACTTTAAAACGCATTTTCTACCTGTACTTAAAATAGCCCTGAAGCACAGGTGATGTTTCTCTTCCACTACATTCGGGGTTCCCTGCTCTGCACAGTGCATTCCCAGGCAGTTCTCGGCGGGACAAGTTGCCAGGAGGATTTTAACTCGATGTCAAGATCCGTCCGTGCTTCGCGGCACAGCGTCCCGATCTCGCCCGCTCCCAGCGGCCGGGAAAGCGGGATAACAGATGCGTGAGGAAACGACATAAACACAACGACCTCACGGGACGGCGGGGACACCGGGCGTGCACCGCGGTATTCCTGGCACGATCTCGCCTAGTCAGTCCCAAATGTCAGCATCCCGGCAAAAGGGAAGGTTCTGCAGCGGAGAGGTACACCAAGGCGGGAACAGCCAGGACATAGCGGGGTTGGACCCGTGGTGAGCGCGGGGCAGCTGCGGCAGGCGGCGGGGCGGCTGGGGGAGCGCGGAGTGCCGGTGGGCTGCGAGGTGCAGAAGGTGGCATGAGGGGTGCGGGCACAGGATGCCGGGGCTGGAGGGAGGTGGGATGCAGGATGCCGGCGGGAAGCACAGTGCAACGTGCGCATGCCGGTGGGCTGCGGGACGCGGGTACTCACCGGAGATCGCCGTAAGCGCCGGCGTAGCCCTCGACCCAGGGCTCCAGCTCGCTCTTGATGCCGGCGGCGG
>NW_008236209.1:6507617-6519210 GCF_000691975.1 Corvus brachyrhynchos
CCGGCGGGCATCCCCGCGCGGGTCACGCACCGGGATGAAAAATACCTCGCTAGCAGAGAAATTAGTGCAGGACCTACCGTACACAAAGCTTGAGCTCCCCTTGCTGGTCCTGCGATAACAATCCTAAAGCAACTTCTGGGAGGCACCATCCCCAAGCAACCTAGGAATGGAATAATTTTCATTCGAGGGAGCTTAAACAAGCCCGTTACTTGGAGCCCCTTTGAAGACAAAGGGAAAAAAGCCATAAATAAGTGGAGCCCATGGGGAAAACAGAGAGACATATCCCATCTTTTAAAAGCCTTTTTACAAGCTGTAGAAGATAAAAATAAAAACCGAAGTCCAGCCAAGCAAAATTTGGCAATGTCCTCCATCCTGCCTGCGTGATCAGAGCAGCTGGAGGAGGGGGAGGAGGGTTGGTGCACAGGCAGGGACGGGGTCACTGCTGCTGGCTGCTGCAGCAAAGGACAGATGCTGGCAGGGGCTGCCACCCCCCAGGCCGTGGCGGGCTGAGGACTCTGCCCAGCTCTCCCTGGCCACCAGTGAGCATTTGTGGAGAAACTTCCTCAACCCTTGCATGTGGGTGAAACACCAAGATGGGCTCTAATGCCAAGTCCCACAGCCCCTAAAGCACTGAAGGCAGCTCAGCTAACACCTGAGATGGTAAAAACCAAGGGAGACGCAATAAGATATGTTCTGCCAAGTGGATGTGGGTTCCAGCATCTTTGTTGTTCCAGCCTCTCAGAGTTGACAGGCCTCTGGAGTGAAATATACAGACGCTGGAAGACATCTAGAGGGTGATTCTCACAATCAGCCTCAAGAACTGTATTGAGAAGGGCTGAGGGCTAGAGCTGCAGGATGGTATCGCTGCGGGAACAAGGGCCTCTGCACCTCAAACAAGACATGGGTTCTGACCAGAGCTTTGTTTGATCCCACCATTCCCACAGGGAGGAAACATCCTAAGCCAGTACACCCTGAAACACCACAGCCTGCAAAGACCTTGGCACAATTCAGACTTTTGACTTTCAAACCACCTTTTCTGTCTGGGATGGGACCTGTTTGAGCCTCAGCTCCTATCTCTGGAGCTTTGGCTTTGGTCCTGTTTGTGTTCCCTTGCCCTTTCTCTCTCTGCAGTGTTGCAGTGGGGATTCTTGCAACACGTATATCAGACAATGAAGCCCGTGGAAATGGACTGATTCTGGTAGATATTTTCAGAGATGTTTGTTTTTCCAGCCGCCTGGCCGGCGACCTGCCCGAGAACTGAACAATCACGGGACCAGAGGGTCCTTCCCAGGCAGGGGAACACAAACAACCAGTGGGGAACGAGGTTGACCAGGGAACAGGGAAACCCCATAGGCCCTGCCTCTACCCCAGGGCCCCTCTCCCAGGACCACATGGCAGGCGGGAGGAACCCCAATGCTGCAGCATCTACAGGGCCCCAGATTTTCCCCTAGTCTGAATGTTGCTGTGGGGTTTTTGGAATGTCGATCACTGCAGAGGTGCAGAAAGTGAGACTGCAAAATGGTTTGTGTACTTCAGCCTGCAGAGCCAACACTTCAGTTCTGACTTATGATCTGTGGTAGATATTTTTAATTTATTTCTTGAACAGGCATCTTGCAAGAGTTTTTTTACTTGGTCCTCATGTCTCATTTAAAATTGATGGAATGTTAGTGGATTTTCTGGCTGTATATGTGCACGACAGCACATGCTCTGCTTAAAGGCTCTATGTATTTTAATCTTTATACTTGGTTGCCGAAGTCATCACGGAGTGTTCTAGAGATGTCCTTTTCTCAACTTGAATTTGATATGAATTTCAGTTATACTTTCCCATTCTCCCAGCAACACGTATTCAGGTAGTTTGTATCTGTTAATGGTTATTAAAGTGTGAATTTAACATCCCATACAGGTATTGATAAGACCTTCTCCATAGGCTGAGGTCTGAGCTGTGTGTGTCACCAACAGTTTGGTCTTTCAGTTCAAAGCCAATTTAAATGCACGAGGAAGTAAAAAAATGAGGATGATGGACTCAACTGTGAGTCATAGAACAGACACTTTTCCTGGCCTCATCGGAAGCAGAGTGAGCTCCAGTTTGGGCAGGGGGAGATGCTGAGGAAACCTAATCCAGCAAAACACATCAACACATCTTTGTCTTGAAGTGTATAAATAGTCCCACTGAAATCTAGGAAATACTCCTGTGCTTAAGGTTAAGGATTCCCTTAAGTGCTTTGCTGGATCAGTACCAAGACGATTATTTACAAAGTGCTGTCAAAAACATGGACACCAAGAAAAAACTTTTTCTAATAAAATCCTTTGGCTCAGAATGTCCTGTGTGACTGCTCAGCAAACACCATTTGTCAGAGAGATAGGGGCCATTCCATTAAAAAATTTCCCTCTAGACCCAAGAGCAACAGGTGGTCCTTTGTTTTGTCGCCTGAAAAAATATTCAATGCCAGGTGATCTCAAAGAGCTCAAATCTACAGCCACAGAGAGCTCAAATGTTATCATCACAATCCTACAAAACTTGCCAGGAACAGAACCAATAATTTTTCACCATTAATCTTTAGTAAAATGAGGCCAGTAACACAGAGTCTGACAGTTCTGCTTCCATTCCTTGAAGATCGTTTCAGGCATTACCCATCAGCCAGTCGCTTACCGAATTACCCTGATTTCACTCCTCCTTTTGTACCATCCCAGCTGTGAGGAGATGTCAACAGCTGTGAACCTCTCCATGGTACACCTGCCCTGTCAGTGTCCCCTAAATGCTGAACTAATGGAGGTCTTTCCAGCTGCAGCAGCCTGCATGAGAAAAAGAGGAGTAGTTTGTTTCTGTGGAGCATTTCAAATAATGGCAGATATTCAGAAAGAATCACAAGCACAAGCGCAATATTCCACTCCCCGCTGAGGCAGAGGCAGCTGGATGAGCTAGAGGTGCTTTGAGCCTCAGTGTGCCTGTGCAGGGTGGACCATGTCTCTGCTCTCACCCAGTTGCCACTCGGCAAGGAAGACACGGTAATTTAGGGGAAAGCGACACGCACGCAGGCAAGAGAGGCTGGTTTGTACTCTCCTGGATGCTGGATCCAGGTGGGAAGCAACCAGGCAGGAGCCTGTAGAACACCAGGCTCATTAATGCTGCCTCTGATAGCTTTTCCTCATTATTCTGTCCACTCTGTTATTCTTAGACTGCCTAGCACTACACAACAATACAGTTCTCTTGAGATTTTAAATATTTTAGCCATTTGTGTCAATTTGGGACTGCTAACTGCCTTGTCTCATCAGACAGATATGTGAGTTCACATGAGTGAGTTAAGAGGCTTTAAAATTTACCCTTGCAGGAAGGCGCAGACAATGTTTTCACTTTCATCTGTTTTAATTCTGAACATTAAGAATGTCTCCCATCTCCCATAGCTTGCACCTTTCTGATTTAGGGCCACAGGTTGCTTAACTCTTCCTTGCACCTCTCATTAGTGTCCAACACTGATGCTGCTTTTAGTTAAGAAAGCCCAAAGCTCAGGTGCCCCTGGGGCAGGAATCATCTGCCTCCTCACTGCTCCCCTCAGGGACAGATCAGTGGGAGGATCTTGCTCTGGTAATGTCACCCTGCAAGCCTTCTGTCAGCAAGGAGGGATTGATTGAGCATTGTCACCTCTCAAAAAGCAGGAGAAGAAGAGTTTGACCAAGGCCTGGCTCGCAGCAGGATTCCTTGGCTGGACCCTGCCCAGGGGTGGCATCAGCCTGGCATCAGCCCAGAGGCATCAGAGAGAGGCAGACCTGCACAGTGCCTCTCAAATGGCTCTGTTCATGTCTTGGAACAAATCTTGCTTCAAATACAGGGCTAAGCGATGTCTTAGGTAACACTTCTGGAACAGTTACAATCACCTGAAGTGTTATTCTTCTCCTTGCCCAAATTCATCCCTGTCACCTGTCACCACAGAATCACCAGCATGTTTTTCTCTGACAGCTTGGAGGCCAATTTTCAGAACAGCCTGTTCATGCAACTTAGTGAGATGACTAAGGTGCTTGGTCCATTTGATCAATCCTTGCAGTGCTGAGAACATCACAAATCTTCACTCCTAATGAAACACACATTTGTACCACTTCCCATGTCTTACACAATTGCCTTTTGGGCAGAGTTTGAAGTTTCTCAGGAGCCAGGGAAGTGATACACAAGTTTGTGACTTCTGAGTTCCAATATGAAATCTTGTCCAAGGCAACAACACTGGAGATCCATTTTCCCAGCCTGCAGCTGGAAGAAGACTGGGATAAGCCCACTTCCATTGCTTGGCAGGTATGCCCACCTAAAGTGAGATGCCAGAGGCTGATGGAGGTTCAATGACTTCATTGAAGCCCGTGGGCACTTTGGGCTGCCTTCAGCAGGCCAGGACTCATTCAAGCTTCAATGTGGAGTTGATGTTTGGTTACTGCTGTGAATTTGAATACTGTGAGGATCTCAAGAAGCATCAGAATGTTTTCCTTTATCTGCAATTTCTAATGCTGCTGATCTTTGTTCCAGCTCAGCAGGCACAGCTCTTCCCCAGCACAGCTCAGAGGTCACTGTATGTTCCAATTTCCAACACTGCTGTTTAAAGGCCCTGTAACACATCTAAAGAATATCAGAGAGGGAAAGTGTCTCAGGGCTCAGCTGAGAGTGACTGAGAGGATGAGGTTGTGTTGATCAAATGTAAGAGCTGCTGTGGGAGGGAAATTGCCCATTGGAAACTTCAATAAAACAACACACCTCTTTCATGTTTTTACAGCACAGCTCACAAAAACTCTGATGCAATGTCCTAGAGGTGAAAGACTGCATCATTTACTTCATAGGTGTATTTTTACCGGTACTTGGATACTGAGGTGTCCATTCTTTCATCAGGAAAACCTCCCATGCCCTTTAAAGTCGTTATTCTTGTACCTTGAGTTCTGTCTACATTCTCCCCACCTACTGACTCTGAGCTTGTTGCCTCCCTTCATGAGGAAGGAAGAGCATGAGGGAGGAAGAGCATGGAGCTCTTCCTGCAGAGTGTGGCATGGGCTGGTGTGACAAGCACTTCTTGTTGCCTGTAGAGCCAAGCAAGCTTCTGAAAGGGAGAGTGTCCATCTCTCCTGTTCTCCTCTATATGCGGTCCTTTGCTGCATAACACACACCCTGGGGCACTCAGAGGCAAGTCCTGAGATGCTGCCATTGCATCCCACACTGCAGACTGCACAGCATCCTGGGATAACATGTAAGGTGGATCAGGGGTGTCCTTGGGCTCACCCCTGGAGAGGTAAATCCAGGCCTGGCTGGTGTTCACTGCTTCTTTCACTTTCTGAAGCACTTCCCTGCCCCTCTGGTATAAGGAGGAAGCGTGGTTGGTTAATAAATTAAAGGAAAATCTAGAATAGTGCATCCCCAAAAGAGACAGTAGAGATGCATGCCTCACTTAGATGACCTGGAAGAAAAGTCATAAATATGGGTAGTGTAGTGTCTCCAAAGTGCCTCCAGTGAATCAAAATAAAGAAACCCTCAAGCACAGGAGTCTGAAGTCACCAGGACAGCTGCAACACAGAGGTGAGAATAATTTACAGAGAACCCAGAGAGGCCATATGGGTTTGTGTTCCCCACGTGTTCTCCTGCAGCACACAAGTAACCTGCTGGTGGAACAGGTTTTCAGTGATTTATCTCCTGCTGCCTTTCAATTAGTGTTGAAAATTTTTGACTTATAGTATAAAGACCTGCTAGTGACATCATTCCAGGGCAGTAAATCTTGGCATAAAGAGGCCACAGAGACTCCCAGCTCTCTGCACCTTGGGCAGAGGTGTAATTTCTGTAATGCTGCTGCCAAGGGCAATGATATGGGGTGTTTATTCCTTAATAAGGCTTTGTCTTTGCTGCTCCAACTCCAGCCTCAGCAGCACACACTGGTGCACACACGAGGGTGTGCACACAGACACAGACACCTCAGTCTGCTCCCATACTGGGAACAGAGGCTACACCAGTGGTTGCAGCCCTTCTCTGACACTTCAGGGCACTGACCAGAGACCAGACCAAGCTACCAATCTGAGTGTTGGTCTGGGCCTTTCTCAGACAACAACCAACATTTATTGACTTTACAAATTTAAATTTGTAGCTGGAACCATATTGCCCAAAGCCTCCTTTGTAGAACTCATCATTGTTTCTCATGTGATGTTCTCTGGGTACTTTCATAAACTGTTGCACATTTCCTTGGGAAGTCTCTGCGGTTGTAAATCATCAGCAGATGTCTCATTTTTCTGAAACATCAAGAAACTGGCAGCTTTACTAACAGAAAAATAAGGGAGAACATTTTTCTTGTTGTTATGTAGCTCCCTATTAAGGAGCACTTAAATCTGCACTTCCTGTGCGTATTTGTATTTTGTTGTCCAGTCTTGCCCCCAAGGGTCCCATCCCTCTGATATCTAGCCCTATTTTGAAGCAGAGACTAGAAATGCCATTTCTGTGCCATCAGGTTTCGCAATCCTGACAGATCCCCAGGGCTAGCCTGGCATCCACCCTGCCCAGTGCCTCAATGCCTTTGTGGTTCTTATAAGACCAGTGAGTCCTGAAGAGCTCTCCCGGTGCCAGCAGCCCAGCTGCTGTCCCTGTGCTCACATGTGGCAGATACCTTTGTCCCCAGCCACAGACATCCATCATCTCATGCCGTGTCCAACGGGACTTGGAAGATCCTCCAGCACTGGAACTCAGTTGTCATAGAACAACAATGCAATGAGAAACTGATTTGAACAAACAAGAATGGGTCTGGTTTTTATGTAAATAATTCTGTTAGACACGGAACACAAACACATTGAGCATTGGGTCAATAAGCCACGAGACAAACAGCAAGGAAATGTGAATTGGCTGTTTCACACCCCAGGGTAACCAATATGCAGAAAGGCCACAGAGGCCAGGGAGGGGATCTGAGAGTGGGATTTCTGCATGTCCTTGAGCATCCACAATCTTTTAGGCCCTGATGTAAATGTAGAATCCAAACTATCTGTAGTTTTTGGTGGAATTTAACAAGGCGTGAGGAATCCCAGAAGAATCAGAGAGCTGATTCAAAGAAGGAGAGATCAGACTGTGTTGCACTGCTGCAGAGAAGGTTGGAGTCTTATTTGTAATCCTCTAGGAAAAAAGATTTAAGAATTCAGAAAAACAGAATCTGTTGTTTTTACCAGTAAAAGAGCAAATATTTAAAATTCCATTGAAAAGCTGCAGTGTGTCTCAGAGGTATGGAGTGGGCCAATTGATTGTATTTCCAATTTGTCTTTTTCTCTGCAGAGGAAGGGTCTTTTCAACGGATTAGCTGCTCTTGTCCCGGACCTCAATAATAAGTGCAAACCCATGTGAGCTGCCTGTTGGGTAACTGGGACATGCTGTCTCTGTGCTGCCTCATCTGCCTGTCTGTCTGCAAGAAGGTGCCAGGTCCTGCCTTGTGTTTACTGATTGCTGCCTTTGTTGTGTTGACTAATTTGGCAAAGTGAAATACAACTTCTTATCCAGCTCTGTCTTCTCCTCAGCCACGAAAGAAGGTTTTGCATGCAATCAGTTACATGGAATGCTTCCAGTCACTTTTAAGGGTGGGACCTGACTGCTTTTGGAAGAAATTGTAAATTTTGAGAGGAAAATGGAGTCCCAAGAGCTGCACAGGCTACTACATAATGGTAAATAAAGTAAAAGATGTTGAGGAAAGAATCACCTTTTATGTCATCTCTCCCTTTCCTTACGATGGTTAGTGGGCTGCTATATTGGAAAAGCTGTTTTTCAAGGAGAAAGAAAACTCCTTTTCCTCTGTGTAAGGCCCCTGGCATGAAAGACAGAATTCCTTCTGTGAATCTGTCCCTCTGAGTGGGCCAGCCCTTCTGCCTCTGTCCACAGCCCTTTCCCATGCCTCAGCTTTGTTCAGTGCTGCTTTATATGTTTGTTTATTCTTTCACTCATCGGATCACCTCTGCTTCTGCCACTGCTGGAACTGGAGGGCATTCCATGGCATTCCTTGCTCATCCATCTCCCAGTCCCCAGGGGTGGGAGCAGCTCACAGCCGCATGGTGAGGAAATAAGGTGAGATACATTTTTGCAGACTGTGTTCAATAGAAACACCCCTAAACTTGTCTGTTGGGTCTGTTGGGTTCCTTGAAAGAGAGGGTTCAAAAAGTCACATTTGAACTGATCTCATAGGAAGGAAGTATTTGGAATGGCAAAGGGGCATATTAAGGTTAATCATAATTAGGAGTTGGGTATAAAGCAAGAATGATGCCTCTTAAGGCACACAGGTAGAGAGAAGGTGCAAGGTAAACCAGAATGGTCTCTGATTCCCTCTAGTGTTTTGCCATAATTACAACTCACCTGTGGGAGGTACAGAGTCTGCTGGACCCTCCTCTGCTGCTGCAGAGACCCAGTTCTTGGTGAGAAGGACTCTCAGCATGGTCCCAGGCAGGTGCACACTCTTTAAACCACTGCAGTCACCTTGCATTGATGGAGAATAGGAATCTGAGTATGAGGTACGTGGGAAAGGGAAAAGGACAGGACTCATATGTTTCCTCCACCCTCTGATCTCCATCAAGGATCACAACTTAGGAACCTGATAGGATCTGAGCAACCTCTTGTTTCAGAAGAATTCCAGGAAGCATTTGCATAAACCAGCCGAGGAGTTTCTCATTCTCTATGAGACTCTGTGACTCCAATATCCATCCTGTGCCACTATGTATAAAGTTACTTTCATTATCCAGTTTTTCTTCTCATCCAAACATCTATTCAGTGACTATTTCCGAGGACCACTAGACTGATGTCAATCTTATTTTCATTTTTCACTCCTCCCTGAGGCATAATTAAGGTCACTCCCTACTGCTCAGTTTCAATCCAGATCCCAGTATTGGGCAGTGGCTGCCCAGTGCCCCTGGGAGTCCATTTGGTAACTGCCAGTCACCTTTAGGAATTCTCGCTGTCTGTGGTGGAAGTGAGTCAAGGCTGTCACTCCTCGACAGCCTCATGGCCTGAGAGATGGTATTTAGTTGGTTTTCTACACCATTCCCATTCCTTTCTTGTATCTGAAACATTTCTGTTGCTCCCACTGAATTTGCAGCAAATATTTTAAAACTTTCTCAGTTTATCTGTGGCTGTTTGTAAATGTTATCAGGTGTATGTCCTGGCACCTTTCACATGCAGAGCACTAGGAAATACACCCTAATTAACCTGCCAAGCATCCTTGTAAGGTGGGTGAGCTTTCTGATCCTCCATCTATCCATGCTGAAGTTGTCTGGTTTCTCCAAACTCATAATCCAGCCAATGTCAGAATCGAGGTTAAACTCAGAAATCCTTAGCTCCTGTTGCTGGGATCTGACCTTGCTGCTCCCACAGAAACCTCCCCATTCGGTTTGCAACTGACACATTGCATATTGCACAGTGCAGTCCATCCCATCAGCGACCACCGGCAGGCTTTAACCCCTTCCTGTCCCCCCAATGTTGGGAAAGGCTGCAGGTATGTGCAGGGATAGGTACAGACAGGTCCTCCTGCCTAAGAACAGTTCAGGGAGTTTTCCCCAAATGTCAGAGGGAGCCTTTCAGCTTAGTGTGAGATGTCCATGTCCAATTTTACATGCCCTGGACTGGGCATCTCCTATTTGCACTAAAAGTCACAGTAATTACTTTCCCTGTAAACAATGAGTTTAATACGCTGAGGGGAAATCACTTAACTCAAGCCATGGCAGATTTATAGTTATTAAATGGAATGCCAGGAGGTTGTTAGCACTTTGGGAATCCTGGTCTGTTATTTCATAATCACATATTTATGGTTCCCACGGCACATTGTTTTTGTCTTGCCGTTCATTTATGGCAGGTCTATTAAACTGCCACTGCTAAGCTTCCAGGCCCTGGGCTGTAACTCTCTCCAGCACTAGTGTGATTGCATTTTCATTCTTCTGGGACTGCTGTGATGGAGATCGATGCCAGTACCTTGAAGAATATAGAGGGAGCATGTTCTACCCTGTGAAGCAGGCACAAAATGAAGCCTGTGAATGATCTATCATCTGGGGAACTCTCTCCTCGCTAGAAGGATTCATGATCTGTCAGACCAGGTGCTGGCTCTTGGAGTGAGTGTGGATAGACTGAGACCACAATCTCCAGACTGAACGCTGGGTGTGCTGCTGGGCTGTGAGGGGAGGGAGCAGCCCCCTCACGCAGAAGCTTCACAGGCTGTCCTGCCCCAGCACTGCCAGCACACGTCCACACCCACACCTCTACCTTCTCCAGACCTTTTTAGGTTTTTCAGTAAACTTGAAAACCTCCATGGTTCTCATTTTTGTCTGCTGGTAATTTACCTCTCTCTGCCCTTCTCTTCTCCTCCCTCTTCATTTCCATGGAGGCCTGGGGTGTTTGTGAAGCTTTGCCAGAACACCCAACCCCATGACACCTGTCACATTTATGGAGGAGAAGGACTAGAGCCCAATAGTGCTACACAAAAGTTAGAAAATCAGGTGAATTTCAGCAAGAATTTCTTCACAGAAAGGGCTGTCAAGTATTGGAAAGGGCTTTCCAGGGAGATGGTGGAGTCCTCATCCCTGGAGGTATCCAAGGAATGCCTGGACATGGCACTCAGTGCTCTGGTCTGGTGCCAAGGTGGGGATCGGTCACAGGTTGGACTTGATGATCTTGGAAGTCTTTTCCAGCCTCAGCGATTCTGGGATTCTATGAAATGAGATGCATTTGTAAAGAGCTGGTATTTCCAGGCACCTTAGAGAGGGGGTCTTATGGCAAAGGCAATTCTAGTTCTAGAACTGTCTCAAATTCAGGCCACCAATGTGCAACTGCTCATCAGGGAGGGCAGTGTTTAGGGCAGAGCTACAGTACACTGCAACACAGAGAATTCATCCCTCCAACAAAGGTTTTTTTCTTCACTTTTTTTTCTTTTGTAGTAAGAAATTCAGATGATGCACTGAAAATCCTTGTCCAAATAGCAGTTTATTTCAGAAACTTTTTAAAGACAGGATCTTGTGCTATGCAATAGTTGGAGTTGATTCATTCTCACACAGGGAATAACTTGAGAGTGCTCTTTTGTTTTCCTCCTTCATACCTCTGCCTCTTCTTTAGAAAAACACAGATTTTAATTTAATAGATAATCAGAATGCTACAGCTTTTCAGTCAAGTTTAAAAAGCACATTCCAAAATAAACCCAAAGTTTCCACTTTGTACCCAAAACAGTAAAAAAAAAAGCAAATCAGTGCATGAGGGTTTTAATTCAGCAGCCAAATCACTGACTGCATGTTCCCAAGGACAAGCAGGCATCACTGAGCCTGTGGGAGCTGTCAGAGCAGCTCCCAGAGACCCCTGAGCTCAGGGAATCTGTGGCAATAAGAGATTGTAACTGCAGCAAAGTAAAATAACAAAAGACATATAATGCAACTTAGGAGTCATTTGGACCATTTAAAAAATGGAGAATAGGCCAAAGCAGCAGGAAATAGATCAGGAGGAGTCTGAGGTTTATTCAGTTGTCACTGAAGAGAGTTCCTGAACAGCAGTGGAACCAGGGCCAGAATCCTGGGCCGCGTGAACTCAGCTGTGCTCCTGTCCTTGAGACTATCAACCCAGTTTGTTTTCTCTGCGAATTTTGCC
>NW_008236209.1:6519250-6551633 GCF_000691975.1 Corvus brachyrhynchos
TTCTCTTTTACGTATAACCAGCAAGGTTAGTACCTAAGCAGTGATGTGGTCCTCTCTTCCAGGCTTGATGCCCCCAGGCCAGGAAATAATTGCAAGTATATCAGTCATAAAGCCAGTAATAGCGGAATAAGGCAAGTGCCATCACTGTCCTGCCTGGAGCACACACTTGCACTGAGGTGAGATGCCACTCAGCAGAACCAGCACCACTGGCAGCACTTCAGATATCGACACAGATGCTGTTTGATTTTCAATTCTGCAGTGCCTCAGCTCCTTGGGCTGCATCAGTTAGTCCTGCCCACAGCCAAACTCACATGTCCAAAGGAAGTTTCCAGTCAAATGAGGATTCGTCCTAGCCAGAAGGTAGCTGAGAGAGGTGGAACTTTCCCCTCGTTAGACTGCAGGATCTGCATTAAGCATCTATTGCCTGCCAGTATTTTGGCTGGGATTGGAGTGAGTGACCCTGGCGGACAGACAGAGGCAGAGCAGCGGGGGGAGCTCGGGTGCGCTCGGCCTCCCCAGCGCTGCTGCAGCAGCAGCAACAATTCTCATACCTCACAGTCTGCGGTGGGTGGCTTCAGCTTTTTGGCCGGCATCCAGCAGACAGCAAGGATATCAGCTCTTGTTATTCCAGCTCGTTTCCCTGTCTGCCTTCTGATTCCTTTGTGGTGTAAATGCAGAAACTGCTGCGTATGTGTGTAAACCACAACACTCCATTCAGACACTTAAAAAAGGTTTAAAACTATTTTTTATGCTTAAAAAACTAACAGATGCAACTGAAATTCTGCTCAAGGATCCAACTGAATAGAGGAAGCAATGAGTATTTGCATGGAGGGAGGGTAACGAATAACAGAGTGGTTAGCAATTACTGCTTTCCATTTTCAGTATTTTTAGTTTTTATCCACTCTGGACGTTTCTCAGTGAGACCTGGATTTTCTAAAGAGACTTTTTGGTGCAGCAAATCCGCATTACCAGAGCTGCCCACTGTACCTGTCCCTTACCATGCTGTGATAGGGATCTTTTCTGTCTGACACTAATGGATGGGAAGTTTTTCATTGGTATTTCTAGCATCAAACAAAGCATTTCTTACTGATGCTGGTCAGTTCTGAGCTCTCATTAGACAGGCATGGCCTTGCCCCAGTCCTCCCGTAGTGCCTAGGCCAGCCCCAGGCTCTGTCAGCGTGTGCTGGGATGGCTGCAGTGTTCCTGGCAGGTGACTCACTCTAGACAGCCCCATCTCAGGCTGAATGTGCTTCAGCTCCTTCCTATCTCCAAACATCACCCTCACCTTGGCCTTTCACAAAGCTGCCCCTCATCAAACCCAAAGGGTGCCCCTGGGAGCTCCCACAACCCCTGTTCACCTCTGCATTCTTTTCAGTCAGCTAAAGCAGCCTGATTTCCCTGTGCCGAGGTCAGTGCTGGGTTGATGGATTTGGTACTTCAGCCAACTTGCACATTACTGGCACCCAAACAGCTCATCCCTGTCCCCAGCAGTCTCACCTACCACAGGGATGTGCCCAGTATGGTCCAGTCAGCACTGAAGAACAGAAGTAAGGAAAGCACCTGGAATGCAGAGATATGAGAGCACCTGGGATAGAGTGCTTCTCATTAGCAAGGAACATTCTCCAACCATCCTGCCAGGGCACAGGGGCTCCTTCTCTCCCTCCCTCCACACTTACAGGCTCACAGCTGTGCAGGCTGTTTGTACTGAATCCATCTGCATGGAATTTGCTGGACTTAACTGCCAACAAATTTATCAGGAATCATTTTTTGCATAGCTATCACCAAATGTAGTTCTAGATTTAGAAGAGCAATTTTCAGGTCCAGTAATCACAGTGTGTTTGGAAACAGGGCACACACACTGAAGTCAGTGTTGTTAGAACAGAGAATGGACAATCTCATGCTGAATCACAAAATCATGGAATTGTTCAGACTGGAAAAGATCTTTAAGACCATGAAGCCCAACCATCAATCCAGCATCACCACCATGTTCACCAGTAAACCCTGTCCTCAAGGGCCACACCCACAGGGATGAATCAGGATTCTGAAAGCAAGCTTCATCTTTCAGCAGAGCTTCCAGCCGTGTCTATGCAGTAGGATTGAACTGTTTCAATCGTTTAGACATTCAAATATTTCAAGTTTTCAAACAAGTCCAAGGTTCACTCTGAGTGGGGCTGGTTCTAGAGTAGAATAAAAGATAAGGAGACACTGAGTCATATCCCAAAGTCTAGTCAGCCCTCAGTAAATAATCACCCAGCATGTCACAAGCCTCAATTTAGGAGCATTTAAAAGCAAAGTCATGCACATAATCAGTCCAACCACTAAGTCACAGCAAAGCTAATGGTAAAAACAGCTCTTGTACCTCAACTTGTGCATGCAGTTGAGAAAACTATCTATTTCAGGGGAGTCCCAGCTCTGGGAGGTATTGTGACTGTACAGCTGTAACTTTGTCCCTCAGTGATGTGCACACTCACATTTATGGATTGCCTGGGATGAATTTGTGTCTCATAAATCACATCAGCATGGGAGGAAAGCTGATTCTGCCAGGGATATTCACAAATTCCACCTCAGCAAGGTGCAAGAGTACAGACATTTCACCAGGGAGTGGTGACGCAGCAGTTCTCATTCCCATTGTTCAGATCCTGCTCCAGAGTTAGGAATTGTCTATCGCAAAATATCTCTCTTGAGCACATAAAAATCTGAAATTGGCAGCATCATTGGCAACGCTTTTTAGGCTGATTTAAATCCTTTTCTGACCAAATCCATCTGCTATGTCTGAGTCTGCCATTTCCCACCTCCCTGAAAGGAAGACTTGGTGAACCAGAGGGGACTGTCACAGCACCCAAACAAGGCGCAATGCCTGATTTTCCCTGGTTGAGAGCCCATGAAATCTACTGTACTCTAAGTAGATGTTGACCTCTTTCACAGTAACTGGTATTTTTAAACATCCTGATTTGTCAGGACCTTTCTGAACTGATGAAATGTTCATCCAAATCCCTCTGTGTGGGGAAAGGAACTCGATACCTGTGCTCAGACCCTTCTCCTGCCCAGGCTCATCAGTTTGCACAGCCCACACTGAGGGGCAGGATCACAATTCTGAGTTCTGTTTCCAGTTAAAATAAACAAGTGTTCTGTTATGTACACTTTGGTTCATATCTCAGATTCTTGTGCTAGGCTTGACACCCAGCATGAAAATGTTATCAATATGTACAGAGTTTTCTTATTTTGAACCCAGGTCAATATATTATGCCCAATTAATATCAATTTAGGAAAGGTTGTTAGTTTAACAGGAACCATAACTCTGTTCTGGGCTCTGTCACTGGCCTGGGAAAATCTGCTTTCTGTTGCTCCCTAATCTCCAGTTCGTGACCTTTCCCGTGCCTGAGTGCCAGCTCTTCTGGATAAATGCTGTCTGCAGGTACAGTGCCTGGGGAGGGCTGATCTGGGTGAGGCTCTCCTCGAACACTAACACAACACCCCACTCAATGCCACACTATCTGTGTTGCAGTCTGCTGTGTTCTGGTGCACCGTGAAGGGAGGAAAAACCCAACCCACAGTTTCTTTGCAAGTGCTCTGGGAAGGAGTGACTTGGGATTTCTGAGATAGCCACTGCCCTGACTATCTTGGTAGCAGGGATAGACATGTGGTAGACATGCTTATATTCAAAGCAGAAAAATCCTTATTGTCTACTACATTGCTCAATTATTCAGAAGTTCCTGCTTTCCCTGTAAAAAGCTGAGAGGAGATGCTAAACAAGGTAGGAATATCAAAGGTCTTTTCCCCCGAACACCACTTGTGGGGGGCAGCAGTTGCTTTATGATCCCTCCATTCCCACAAGAGAATTCAGAAAGCAGAAACCTTGTCTAAATAAAGACAACCTTGGCAAAGCACATCATTCCAGCCAGAGATTTCTGTCAAGGCAGCCCGCAGTCACTGCAAGGCCATGAGGCAGTAACAGGGAGCGAAGGAGCGAGAAAGACTATTTTATGGAAATAAACAAAAGAAGGAGCAGCTGATGGTGAGAGATGCATGTGAGTGCTGGGGATGCCTCCATGGATACTGTACAAGGGAACACTCCAAGAATGGTAATCTCCTGACAGGCTCTCTCCTGAGCAGGATTTCCAGCCTTTACACCCTTCCTTAATCCCTGGTCTAATTCCCAACAGCCAATGTAAGCAGGAGAAAGCAGCACATACTACACACACTACACACATCACAGACCTTAATATGTCACATGTATGTGTTAACCCTAACCCTTCTTAGATGTTCATTTTCTTATAGGATCTGAATTTCCCTTGAAAATTTGGTATTCCTTCAGGATCTCAAAAGAAGTTGGATTTCAGCTTCATGGACCTCAGGGAGAACAGAGAGTGAGCACAGACAGAGATTACCCCCAGGGATGGCTTGGTACAGCAGCAGCTTCGGTCAGCCCCAATGTAAGTTCTACCAAGGATGATGGACTCGGGCACACGAGCCTTCTCTCTGACCCAGCCAGGTGGTTGCACACAGACCTGAGACTAATTTACTTCTCTAAGTCAGGACCCTATGCAGAAATGTCACTGCTGTTTAAATATAGTCTTAGATCAACTCTAACTGCAGTTCAATCAACTGTGGAGCTCATAATAATTGGGATGAAAACAGGATTGGCAGGGAAATGTTCTGAGATGCCCTCAGCAGAAATTGGAAATAGGAGTGAAGAGCTGAGCAGCTCCTGTCATGCTTTGGCAGGAGCTGACGGTGCCAGGAGTAGGCAGAAAAGTTTATCAGATATTTGAATGCTCATTCTTCTCCAGACACATGGTTTCTTCTACCTACATCAAGGGAAGAGAACTGTAAGTGAGCTGGTCCCAACTGACCCCAGCAGCCTCTGCAGGAGACAGAACCCTGTGAGAACTCCTGTCCTCTCTCACAGCTCCCCAAACACCCAAAGGGCCTCCAGCCTGCTCCAGGAACTTGTTTCCCTCTCCAGTTATGCCCAAGCTTCTGCAAATGTAGTTGTCCACCTGCAAGAAACAAGAAAGTGCTAATATTGAATTAAGTAATGTGAAATATTGGGACTCTGAATATTCTGCTCTCATAATGATAAACCATAAAATCCTAATCTTTAAGGGATATTCTATATATCCTATTGAGCTCAACAAATCATATTTGAGGAAAGACCTTACATTGTCAAGTTCAACCCATGGTCCAGAAAGAAACCTAGTGAGAATGTGGCACCAAGAATGAAAGACTGGTTCTTTGTTGGGATGTCTGTTCCAGGGTTTAATCACTTTGCTGTTAAAAACGAGTCCATGTTTCCTATTTCATGTTGTCTGACTCCAGAGTGAATTCCAGCCAATGCCTTTTTTCCCCTGTCAAACCAGGCAGGAGTGGGCCACATATGCTACACAAATATGTGATTATGGATTTTTTTTCTCCTTCCTCTGTTGCCTTTTTGCTTAAGAAATTAAGTGAATGCAAGTTTAAGGCCATATTCCTTTGCAAAGGCAGTATGTTCCAAAACCCTCTTGACTTTGGAGCATTTCTAAAACTCTCTGCTGTCCAGCAGTTTTGCTAAGCTCAGAGCTGGTGACACACTCATGAATTCTTATAGAAGGCACATGTGACAAACCAACAGTAGGAAAGAGATGTTTGACAATACAGCGTAGGTCAAGCAGGCCTTCTACTCCCTCCACCAGTGCAGCATCATTACTTCTGTATCACATAGATGCTCTGAAGACAAAAGCCTCAGGTTTTTGATCCTCAGATGCCTGACCCAGCACTGGAATTCAAATGCTGACCAAAAAAGCAAGGTACCAAGGTCATGTACTCCATGCTCTCCTGTCAGGAGTCAGAACACAGTTCTCCAGGGTCCTGTGAGGTACATGCAATTACAGAGGCAAACAGAAGACCTTTCTGGTCAGACCCTTAATTGAAAAATACTAGTGTGGTCGGGGAAATGATGTATATGGAATCCAGATTCTAATTTTGTACTGGATTCCCACTTAAACTTCTGAAAGAAACAGCAGAAAATATCCATCCCAAGGTCAGGAATGAAATCAAGTAAATAAATATGTAAATACTGCAATTTGTCTGGGTTGCAGTCACTGCAAAATGGCCACTAAATTCAACAGGGTGAGTAAAACTTTAGAGTTTGGTTGTTATTTTGGAACACTGACAACAGATATAATCTTGCAAAGAAGAGTGATTCATCCAAGTGCTTAGAGGATGGGAGCCCTGGACAGGTTCTGAGGCTGATGACCAACATAAACAGGCTGTAAATTCAGTAGGTAATAGTGCAAGTCAAAGGAAAAGAGGGAGAGAAAGGAAAACAGATGGCCAGAGTTGGAGAAGTAGATCAAAGTTTGAACAGTGAAAACAAATCCAGAAATTCCGATAGGGAAATATTTGCTGCTGCCTAAGCACATACAGCAAATCCTGCTGAGGAGATTATGCGGGACATCGTTCACAGAGCCTCAAATGGAAACTGAACTCACACACCTCTGAACTAATCCATATTGAGAACCAAGGAAGCCCTTGACTTGAACTCCGGAGGAGTCCAATTGCAAATTCTGTGGCTCTGACCCTTTCTAAGAAACACCACCTCCGTGTGTTCTGCAGCAGCTGCGCTGTCTGGTGACAGCTGACACAGCTCAGAAATTACACATTGATTTTAAAATGTGAACTGAAGGATTTTTTTCAAGAGCTTCACCAACACTGAGACATAAAAGAGGTTGTGAAGCAATGTAGAAACATGAGTGATGTTCCCCTAGAGCTGACAGTGGCTGGTACCGTGTACAGGTGGCTTCATGGCTTCATCTCTCCCAGGTAGGCAGCAGGTTATAGAAACCATTTTATTGTTTGCATGTTACATGGTGAGCTGTGACTTCTCTGCAGAGGAGTTTGCACATCAACATAATTTATTTCTGGCCTTGACAACTTCTAACTTCTGTGGTGAGTGAGAGCATTTGTCAAAACCCACTCAGATGTAGGTAAAGACATCGCTCTTAATGGCTGAACATAGCCAGCACTGGTAACTAATCTCAGTTATCTTTGAGATCTCATGACAAAAATAATTATGTGTGAGTGTGTGTTATTGCCACAGACCTCAACAACACCGGGCAGGTTGTGCACAATGACACAGGTCCCTCTATGCAAAACGACACAGCATTATGAACTGTTTCCTCTCAGGGAAGGATTTAGTGAGGAAATTGAAGTGGACTGAGGTGGAGTATTGATCCTGCACAGTAAGGACATATCTTGTGCATCACCACACCTCTAGTTTGTGTCCCTTGCCTTTCAGGAGAGCTATACTGGACACTCTCTTCCTGTGCTCTCCAACCAAGCCATGCCCAGTTCTGAGCACTCTTTGCAAACAAGGAGGCAGTGGGGCTGCTGGGGCAGCTGTCACCAGAAACAAGAGTCATACTGTGTTCCTTCACATACTGTCCCAGCTCCGGCTCCTCAGGCAGCACAGTGAAAGCCCCCGGGGATGCTGAAAAGAAGGAACCAGTCTGGATCTGCAAACCCCATCTGGACTTGGACGGAAAGAAGCGTTTAATGCACCACAGGGATGTACAAACAGCTAAACCCCAGGTAGGCAGAGCGGCAGTTGAGGTTGGAATTTGGGAGGGAACTGATGCTGGCAGAAGATAAGAAGGTATCAGAGTAGTGAATTTAGCTTGGAGTAAGTTTTTCTTGGGAAGAACTATCTGTGTTTGCCAGCACTGTGTGTATTGACAGTCTGCAGCTGTGGACAACAGCTGAGTGTAGATCTACCTCCTGCCTTGAGCAGAAATCATAGGATTGGAAAGTACTTGTTCTGGCAAGCAAGTATAGAGAGCTGGGTGACACAGGCACAAACACAACCCAGAACCCACAGTTAATTGTTGGTGAAGATTTACCCTTTGTCCTTATTAGCTTGCCTTTAAACAGACATGATAAATGCTGTTCATTACTCAAATGTATTCTAAGGAGTCTAAACTTCCCCAGCTCACTCTTTAATCATCCTCTGGCTTACATGTTTGTCTTTCCTTCCAAGATGCTGGTAATAAATAAAGCTGTTTAAATGATCACAGTGCTGTGGCAAGCCTGCAAGCCCATACATCTTGTCTTTGGGTTGTTGGTGTTTTTTAACTGCTTCTATATTTCCTAATTTCAAAGACTTGAGAAGTTCAGTACTCCTCTGCTTGTTTTCTGCCTCATGTCTGGTGAAATGTCTGCTGACATCTTGTCTCTAGGGTTAGTGGCAGTGGCAGGCTAATAGGCAGAATAAGAGAGCAGCTGCCTGGTGTCTGGGCCACAGCACAGGGATAAGGGATAAGGGAGAAGTGCTGCTCATTTGTCTCCATCTTGTCCTCCATGACTGGACATGGAGAGAAGGTGTAAGCTTGTATCTGATGTACATTTATACCTAAGTAAAAGCTCTTTTACTTTAAGGATAATCAAACACTGGAACAACTTGCCATGAGAGTCTGTGGAAGCTCCATCCTTGGAGACACTATGGCCTTTATAATATAAAGAAAATCAGCAAGACTGAATATTCACTCCGCTGCAAAGCAAGAAACAGTGCTGGCATCAAAACCATGTTGGAGTGAAACAGGAGCCGACGTCTCAGCAGCAACAGGAGATAACAACACCCATCTATCTCCAAGATTTTTGTCAGTTTGGAAAACTGGAGGCTGGAAAGATGGCTAAAATCACCTAGGATAATCTCAGGCAAAGTACAGAAAAAATTAATTAATAACCTCCTCCTTGAACCTCTGGAATGACAGATCCGTGGCTGATTAATTGTGGCAGTGAGTTGCCCAAGATGGATCATGTCAGCTGTACTGCTTTCCATGGAGGGAGTTCAATCATTGGCTTGGAAAAGTGTTGGTAGAGAAGTTCTATGATGAAAGGGAATTTGAGTTTTAAGATATTTGGACCATTAGGAAAAAGTTATTGTGTGTAGCTTTGATTCATCAACTTGTGCTTTTAAGTTAATGAACTCTGTTTGGCAATTGCAATCTCTCCTTTTTCTGGGCTGCAAGCAGTAATCAATCAAAACCCAGCACTGAAGTGACTGGAGAAGTACCAACAGCAAACTGTGCCCTTGGCGAGGATCTGGATATTCACTGGAACCTGCAAAGAGCTCCGGCTGTCTAAGGAAACTTCCCATCTTACACACTGCTGAATCACCACCTTGGGGTTGTTCCGAGATAGACAAGAAGAATGGGCAGAACATTACCTGTCAGAGAGCTGACAAGCACTGCAGAGAAAGGAATTCCTTTACTGGGATTTTTCTGGCAAAAATCTCAAAGCTCAAGGTGCTCACCAAGTATTGGACAAGTCTTCACACGAATAGCAAATCCAAAAGCCTGAGAACTGCAAGGTCCCAGCATATGCTCTAATTATTTTCCAAGCATTCACCAGAGTTAAAACTTCTCATGAAGTTTCTCCACAGTCTTCCTTGGTCAAGCTGTAAATCAGGGATAAAATTTACTGAATGACTCCTAAACACATTAATGGAAGTATCCCAGCTATGCCACATGACTGCAGTTCTCCAGGTCCTGGGCCTGGAGCTGAGTTCCAGTGGTCTGTTCCTGCCTGGCAGTATGTTTCCATGAGCACTCAAAGCTGCACTCAGACAATCCTTTATACAGTCAAGTTGGAAAAGATTTTAATTCTTGAAAGAAAAATACCAGAACCAGCACCACCCCGAGGTATCATAGGAGAGCTTCCTGGAATTCCTTATGGATGGAAAGAAGCCTTGACAACTAACTTTTATTGATTTCTTCTTAAGGCTGGGAAAAGAGAACATTAAGTGGAGGAAAATGTTAGTTTGACTGAAAACAAAAGCAAAACTTGTTCTAAAGCCAGGACTGAGCTGGCATTTCTTTCTGCTGTCTGCAAAGGATAATAAAACAAAGCACCAGGAAAATATCACATCTCACAATCATGAGTGTGATTACATCAGACTTTCTAAATACAGCTTGATGTGCAATAAATACGTGCAATAAATACAGAAATAAACACAGGAAAAAAAATCAAAAGTCATGTGAGTTTAGGTAGTACAACTCTAAAAACCATTTGTTTTGTGCATCAACTCTTCTGCAGAGATTTTCCAACCAGAATGACAAAGTACTTCACAAACTTGAACCAGCTCCTCATCCTCTGAATGATTTGATATTTCCCTTGGAATGTGGCAGATAATTGAGTCGTGGAAATGAGCAGAGGTGAAGGAGTGATCCGGTGGCACAGGTAGGGAAGGCCTCCTCTCCTTCCTACTCAGGATGAAGGTGCACTGGCATCGAACTGCAGCAAAGCAGGCATGAGCCAGTGCTTGGATCTGCTGCAGGCACTGACCAACCTGATAAACCAATTTTGGTTTTGCCTTAGTAAAATCCCTTATTCAGGTCAGCACCACTGTTTAGGAAAGATACATCAGTGCAGGTGTGGGAACCCGTGAACATGAATTCGAGATGGTTCACTGGAATGTTTTAGGATGCTGTGAACACTCTGCCTCTGGTGGAAGTGGTGCTGGGTCTTCCCCCAAAGCAGTAAGGGCTGAAATCCTGAGTTCAGAAAGAAATTCCTGGAAGCATCTCCATTTTGACTCACCTGGACTCCTGCAAATGCAAACATTCCTCAGTCTCAGGGAAGGACATAGAAATCACGTACACATTTAGATCTCGTGCTGAATTCACTCTGTCTTAACCCCTGTCATGGCTGAGGAAGTGCTTTCTAACACATTTTCCAGACAATGCTGTTACCAACTACATGGCACTCTTCAGTTTGATTTTACTCTGGTAATAAGCCATACAACAACATCAGAGACCCTCCCGATGCTGCTCATGGCTGACCTCCTCTCTGTGAGATCTGCAAATAACCATCCATATCACCCAAAACCAACATGGCCTGTTGATCCTGACTGCTGTACCTGTCCCAGGCTACCTGGTTTCTACTGCTTTTGGCTCTGTCTTCCTCTTCCCGTTGATCCCTGCAGCTGTTCCTGGAGCATTTTATCAAGAGACAGCTCAACTTCCAAGAACACAAAGTAAATAAACCATTAATGGCGCCTGTACCAAATTAAAACCTCTCTAATCTTTGTACTTCTATCTTTATTTATTCTACTAATTTCATGGCTGGAACAAGTCTAAATATAAACAAAACGTTCTCCACTGTCCATCCACACACCCCAGAGATGTGGCTCCAAGGAAATGTGCTGACACCATTAAAGGAAACCCACAAGAGCAAAATCCAGCAGTTTTCAACCTTTCCTAAATGACCACTCAAATGTTGTGAACTGGGATGGAATCATGAATCTTCAGCCCATTAAATAACATAGAAAATGGAGCATGTTCATCATTGTCTGACACCTCTTCCCACCTCTGAGGGCTTTCAGAGGGCTTCTCCTGAGCCTCTCTCAGGGCAAGAACACAGGCAATTGGTGTTTCCTGGCCACTGTGCACTGAAATTAACACAGTGGATGGAAGACTAATTTCTTCTCTTCTAGACAAGACTGTCAAGATGGAATATCTAGAAACTCTTCATAGCAATGTGTTTTTAAGACGGTGGAGTTATCTCTTATTGAAAGTGGTTGAAAAATCCATCCAGCAACCTTTCAGAAGTGAACATCACAATGTTATGTCTGGATAGGCAGATGGAAGAATGGATGATTTCAAAGGTTCTTTGTATTTCCAAATACTGTAACTCTGCTGCCTTCCCTGTCCCTGCTCAACATCAGCCAGCCCACACTCCAAGCGCAGCCACAGAGGAAATGCATCAAGGCAGGAGTTCTTAACAGTCACTGAAAAATGAGTTCTAAAAATGGACAAATGCTTGCAGTGATCTAGACAGTAAAATACTGGGAAATACTTTTTTTCTTCTTGTACAAACAGCTTTTGAGAATGACTAATACACTATTTCCACTGGCTCCAAAACATGCAGGTACAAATTGTTGCATGAGATAAGGGCAACATCTGTTCTTCCCCAGCCTATTGCCTTAAGACTGTGAGGTTTGAAATCCCCAATTTCTATATGTTAAGGACCCATGCATGTGGTTGGTTGACCAACCATGCCTGGCCACAGAGAGGAAAGTTTCTGTTGAGAAGTTTCTTTCTTCTAACACTGCATGAAGAAGTTTAAGTCACCTGGGTCATCATGGTCCTCTTGAGGCTCCTCAGACAATCATCAAATTCAGTCTCCTTAGCAAATAGTAAAACACAGAGTAAATGTCATCGAAGTGGCAGAGCTTGTACAAAAAGCATTGTGGGTAGGAATGTTTCAGTATCCTGCCATTGTAATTTTCTGTGTCTATGACACTGTAAGCTGCTTCCACACTGCTTAATTAACACAGTCATTAACATCCTGTTACAGGAACCAGAATATGTAGCAAGTGTTCCATGGGGTTTTGCTAACTGGCTTTATTTATTCACACAGTGATGGTGAATCCATGATCACATTCCCTGAACATGTCCCATAAGGGTGGTGAAAATCTGTCTGCGGTAAGAGGATGGACCTTGCCTAAACAAGCAGCCTTTTGCATCTTGCCTCTCCCACACCCCTCCTGTATCCTTCAAGGCTAAGGGAGGCTACTGCCAGGATCTAGTTTGATCCCTGAAATGCAAGCCATGGCAATTTGGCCCAGTAACACCTACACTGAATGATATTAGGATACAGGCTGCCTTGCGGTGCTAATAAACTCTCTTCAAGTTTGACAACTGCTCATGGAACTAGAAATCTTTCATAAAAGCTTCCCGTTCTAATTTACTTATCTGAAGTGCTGAAAAATTTACAGCCTTTCTCTTGAGAGCCCGTTGCATCGGCTGCTCATCCCACCTTTAAAAACCCGTGTTATGTTCCTTAATTGCAGTTTTGTAACTCGAGGTTTCAGCCCTGGCATTTCATTATGCCTCTGCTGGGCATCGGGGATGGAACAGGCTGTTCTCTCCAGGATTCTCTCTAGCGATGTAGCTCTGAGATAGGAGTTTTGGTTGCTTCAGGCCAAAGCTCTGGTGAACCACGGACCTGCACTGGATATGCAGATGTGAGCTGCAGCTTGGTATCAGTCCCCCTTTAGCAGGTGCCTGCTGCACACACACAGACACTCGTGGCTCCCACAGGCCTGCTGCTGTTGTACGCGAGTCTCCCGCTCCTAGCACTGCCTTGCTCAGAGTTATCCTGTAACAGATGTGCCTCTGTCCCAGGGCCAATCCACCCAAGCCCATCCACTCCCAGCTCTGGCTACTCAGGTAATGTATCCTCCAGCTTCTGCTCATTCTTGTGGGGGAAGCAATAATTGCCTGAAAAGTGAACTGAAAACACAAACCTGTTTATCTGGGGGATGGAGTGAGGTGTTGTGGCAGGACAGCAGGAGCTCCCTTCCCTTTGCAGTCCCCTTGCAGTGCATCTGTGTGACTCTGCCCCTCTGCCTGTGCTTTCATACCACTCTGTGGGGCAGAGCTGACAGGCTTGGTGACTGGGTACTTCCACTTCTTTTCCATTAGATGAGTTGGGCTTTGACCCTCTGACCTCATCAGGGATCAGGTGCTGCTCCCTAAACTCCTTGTACTGGAGAAAGCATTCCCTGTTGTCAGCCAGCAAGAGTATCTCTCAGGATAGTGTATGTCTCTTACACACACACACACACAGGTTCATTCCTCCACCTGCACAGTATTCCATACTTATTTTTTCCCTCTGTTTCCTCTCCCCATACTAAAAGATAAAAAACCATCACCTCCCTTCTGGTTGTGAATACACTCAGAGATTAAAGCCAGCATGTCAGAGAGCTCAGTTTCCTGACATGCTCAGAGAGTCACAAGGCTATCTGAGAGCAAGAAGTATTATTTTCCCTGCCACGCTCACCCAGATATTCCCTTCCCACACACAATTCTCGCTAGCTTTTGCAGCTGTACGGGGTAAAATTTTTTCCAGTGGTACAAGGGTGGAAGGTGGTGACAATGAGGGACTACTGAATCTTTCAGACAAGTTGGCCTGATCTTACAGAGAATCCTATTAGCATGTTTTTTCTTGATAAAAAGCAAAACTACAAGTGAAAACTCCCAGGACACCAGTGTCAGAGTGAGATATTCATGTTTCTCTTCCTGCAGAGCCCCCATTCCTGCCCACCAGGTATATACTAGAACAGAAACTCCAGCATCATCACTGTCTTGTGGAACTGCCTCAATTACTTTATGCCTTTTAAAAGTGCACAGTCCTTGCTCCAAGGCTTTCCAGTCTAGAATAAAAGCACAGACTGCTTATTCAAACTCCCAGGAAGAGAAAATGCAAGAGATATCACAAGTCATTAGGAACAGTTCTTTGCAATTTCCACCACCATTTCATACAACCCCGATAAAAAATTCATCCAACACCACCACAGAAAAGGATTGGGTTGTTTTCTCCCCTCCTTTCTATTCCTACTGCAAGAGGCACAGGGCACATTTCTGCACAAAGAGGTTTCTTTCTTTTAGCCCTCAAACTACAGAGTTTAAAGATAACTCAGACACCTCTGGCCCCTATGGCAGCCTGCACTTTGGATGTAGCTCTGTTGTTTGACCTCCCTGACATGCCAAGATTCTTTTCCAACACCTTCCCTGGTTTGAATTTTAATTACTAAATCTACTTCTAAGATAAACATGTTGGAACAATGGCCCAAGACAGAGTTATGACACCATTTAATGCCATTTCTAATCTTGTTTCTTGTACAAATCAGTATTACCTAACACCCACTAAAAAGTTCTCATATGGGACATATGAAAGTCAAATCTCACAATTATAAGAAAAAGACACTGTGGGGAAAATACGCAAAAGCAGAACCCAGATAGCCATCTACTTTTTTTCTCCTAGGCTTCTAGGGCTGCAAAGTTATCAGTTTCCATCAGATCTCACCAAACAAATCCATCCAGTCTGAGGCTGTAACATTGCTTTCTGCTGAGACCACAGGGGCAAACAAAAGCTTTGATCAACTAACCACTGCAAACTTTTATTTATTTTTTATTTCCTTTTTACATAGCAGACATGGTTTGCAACAAAAGGTCATTTCAAAAAGCAATTTGGCCAGTGCACAGAGCAGCAATGATTTCCACAGCACACTCGGCTCGGCTGTGTCGGTGCTAGAAGGGCCTGTCCTAGGGCTACCAGGGGGGTTATGGTCATTATTGTCATTCAGATTTTTGGCTATGCTGATTTTTTCTTCAGCTTTTCAAATGGCATGGGATAGGATGGGTTGACATGGAATAAACCTCTGCCTGGGAAGTCTGGTAGGTGCCTTTCAGATGCTTTCTTGGTGCCTGCTTCACTGGCCACACTACAGAGTTCATTCTGTCCCATTTCTTACATAACTGGTAAATTTTCAATTTCAAATCCATGAGCAAACAAGTGAATTCCTAGGGACAGTGGAAGGCAACAGACCGAGTGGTGCAGCTGAGATTGGAGACAGGTCTGCCAAAGGTTTCTATCCAAGCCAGTACCATAGCACCTGGATTAACCTTGTGGCCTGACAGAAGAACAGAGTGAGTTTCTTTTCCTCTTCTCATTTTTTCTTGTTCTTCCACCTTTCAACAGTGATCTGTTATGCACTTCCATCCTTGTGCTACCGATCTGCCTCACTTGCTTCTTTGAAGGGAAATAAGAACGTGACTTTTCTCTGTCCTGGTCAGCAAATCAAAGGATTAGAGAATAAGGTGAGCTGTCCCTGGGTGTGCACATCACTCAGTATTGCAACCAAGTGACTGAGGCAAAACCATCTAATTATTTCCCCCAAAGCAGCTCCCATCTGTTGAGAATGAATATTACATCATCATCATCAAGAAGAAACCTGTACAGGGTCCAGCCAGTCTGTACTGACTGTACAGAACACAAAACAGCCCCTGACAAAGTTAAGAAGGGTGCCCCTAAGAAATGTGTAACAACCAGGAAGATCACAGGAAGTACTCTGACAGCACTGCCCCACAGAGGGAGTGCGATTTAGGATGCGTCAGGATTTCAAAGGAGACAAAAAACCTGACAAGACCATTCAAGAAAATGAATAATGACATTTGCTAGCAATTGCAGAGAAAGGCAAAAACATGCATGATTTTGAGGTTTCATAGAAACATCTAAGGTAATCTATTTCTGTTGGGTCTGGAACATCTTATGCATGAGATCCTTGATGACTTCATTGGAAATTCCTCAGACTCCATTCTCAGAGAGTTTGTAAACAATGAAAATTCACCCTTGCAGCATTTGCTACACCACAGTGGTTGGAAGAGTGAGTTCGCACTCCTTGCTGAGCCTCCTGCAGCACACCAAGAGCATGGGACACAAGACTCCAGTCCTGGAAGAGAAACAACAGATTCACTGAAAGCAGAAGGAGCCTCAGAGAACGAATAATCCATCTTTTTACCACAAACCAAGTCTAATCAAAACCAAGCATGCCTGATTTCTCTTAAAGACATCCAGGAACAGACTTCACCACCTCCCCAGATAATCTATTCCAAGGCTTTCATTGTCCTTTACCAATACTTTTTTTTTTTATGTCTTGCTTTAATCATTCTCATTGCAATTCACCCCCATTTTTTTATTTCTTTTCTTACCCAGTATGAGCCAAGAGAACAGAGTATTCCCTTCTGTGCAACAGCATTGCATGGATTTGCCACAGTTGTCTGTCTCTAGGTTATAAAGGCAAGTCAAAGGCTCTCTGATGATTTATGTTACTCTGTGTACAGGCTCTCCAGCCAGTTTGCAGTTCCTTTGAAGAGCAGCCCCCCTAAGTGATGTGATTTGAGCCTTTACCCAAACTTACTTGAGCTACAAGGACATCACTCTAACAAGACTCTCCATCCTGGGTTACAAAGGCCAACAAAATATAGTGATGCATCCAAGATGAAAATGATTAGCAAGTGGCTCAAGCCACTCAGTGACTCATTGGTAGACTAAAATGTGATGGAGTTCTGATTGATCCCATCCATGTATGTGCTAGAACCAAACTGTTCAGCTCTTCTGAATGTGAAATGGAATCTATAGCCCAATTCCCTTTGGCAAGAAAAAAGCAACTGGAAGTCTCTAGGAATCAGGAAATGAACTCCTGAATTGAATCGCATGACTACTCCATGCCATCTTTCACATGATGAAACAAATGTATCATGATTGCATTGTCCTAAACCAAGCTAATGTTCTTTCTTTCCCATGTCTTTTTTCAAAAAACCTGAATTGATACATGGCTTGGGATCACATGCTGCTCATACTGAACAGACAAAGGTTGTCAGACAGTTCAAAGACTTATTTGGAATTCCTGTTGCTGAAGTATCCAAAGTGTGTCGGGAAAACTTTTCCCTTAGGGTGTTATTGGGATCTCAGTTTCCATGACGACTTCCAGACTTGTTTAGTTTCAGCCAAGCTAATAATCTCCCTCTGTGGCATTTGATTCTTTTCCTTCTATTCCTTATCAGGAATTTTAAGATGCATGTGAGAACAGGGAAAGCAGAAAGTGACTAAATATAGTCCACAGCAGGCTGGACATGTCCAAAATCTTCAGCAAACAACTAATTTTGACTGGAGGATAATTTTCTGGCTGGGGACTCTTGTCTTTAGTTAGCAGCTGATTCAGGAAATCTGCAGCAAGAAAAGTTCTGTTCTTTCATTTGGGATTTAACTCAAAGATGGAATCAACCTGCCATGTCCAAACTGGTCAGGGAGTATCGGTGCCACTGAATCTAATGCTGCTGTGACTGAGCTTTAATTGCGCCTCTTGCTGAGGTATGCTGACCACCTAACTTACAAATCCTGTACACTAATAATTCTTCTCGAATACCTAAATCACTGATCCTGCCTGGGAAACAGGGGTGTTTTCCTTCTAGCCTAACCAACCAGTGAATTTTCTTTGGGAGAAGGTTAAAAGCAAAATAATGGGGAAAAGGAGAAAAAAAAAAGAAGTCACAGAATGCAACCAGTTCCCACCTCAGAGCACTGCTTTCTTACTTGCTGAACTACAGTGGACACCTTTGAGCATCTGCTGAAGAAAGAGATAGAAAAAGAAATCTGAAAAAACCACAACAATTTCCACTGTTAGGAATGCTTTTAGCAACCCTTCAGTGGTCTGAATTTTAGACCATTTCTCAGTTAAACTTAGCAAATTCTAAAGTTTAATTATAGACTTATTTCGTTCAGCCTGACAGCAAATTATTTCTTCAAGATTTCACCCCTCGGGGTGTACACTGGAGCATCTTTCTGGGAATGCTCCCCTTGATTTAAACATCCTACCGAGGGTGATGTGCATAGACTGCTGCAATAGGAAAAAAATCCACATCCAGCAGTCACATAAGTAGTGTGCTCCTAATTAGTATGACTAAAGCTAAAGATCAGAAATTTTCCAGATGAACATTATGGCTACACACTGTCTTGTCTTTTCCTTTTGGGAACAATCAAGGAAGCATTTAGCTAAAGCACTTGCATGGGTAATGTTGCCATCTTGCTTTCATTTTGAGTTGACAACTGTCTGCAACTTATGCACAAAATACGGAGCATAAATACTGCTCCATCGAGGGGTAACATGTTATGGTGATGTAGAATTCAAAAAAGAAGTAGGGATTAAAGGGCCATTAAGTTTTTATACTGGTTTTAATAGCACTACCTCACAAATATTCCGGTGTGCTGATGGACTGTCTCTCACCACAAACACTCAATGCAGACTCTAGGGCTCCCCAAGAGGGATAGAGCAGGATGCCAATACCTGGAAAGACTAGAGAAAATTGGACAGAAATGAAAGAAAAAAGTTAAACTTTAGGACTGTTTGTTCCACTCTCAACAAACTGAGGCATCTCAGAGGAGGGCACAGGCCTAACTTCAAACTGCCATGAAGGACTTGAGAATCAGTGAAGATCTGGCATATGAGTAGTTCTGGTCACTTTGCTCACTGCTTCCTCTTGTTTCCATGAACATTCCACACAGATCACACAGGATTAACATAAAGCATGGGGTGATCACCTTAACTTCACTCAACTTCCATCTTCCCAGTCTCTCACCCTACTACTCCCACAGCTCTCATGTCCCCTGTGTGCACAACAGCAAACTCTTACACTGGTTAAATGAGCCCAAGCATGCCTGAGCTAGGGCAAAGGGGGAGCGTGGGGTAAACTTGTGGTTCTGGGAGCAGTTCAGCACTTCTCAATGTATCTCACATTGCATGCTAGCTCAAAGAGAGCCCAGAGGTCCAGCTGCAACCTGCCTGGTCCTAGGCAGTCCACACAAAAAGAGAGCACGCAGGAGGGGACGAGCTCCTCACCCGAGCGAGTTTCCTCTGAGCTGGGTGTGAGGGCAGGCAGGTGGAGGTGAAGAAGTAAAGGGAAGGGACTCCTCGTGTAGGTTCCACGCAGAAAGTTTATTCACACCAAAGGGTAGGGATGAAGACCCGAGGATCTGCGAGTGTCCAGGGATTTTGTAGTGGGGATAGGGAAGGCGGGGATAAGGGATACAGCCAATGGGATATGGGATAGGAGGAGGGGTTGAGGGCAAGGGGACCAATGGGATTAACAGAAAGGAGGGACTAAGGGAAGGAGTCAATGGGGTGTCGAGTATTACAGAACTTTCGGGAACTTATACGTATTAAGGGAGCAAAATGTGCATAGATTTATACATAAAATAGGGAGGGGAAGACATGGACCAATCATACAAAAATATGTGAACTGTGGAACTGGGGGCTTATGGGCTCAGAGTGAGGCATTAAGCTTCGGTGCCTGACCACCACAGCTTGGTGTTGGTTGTATCCTCAGGGGTCAGCGTGGCTGCAGCCACTTGCACCACCACAAATATACTTTGCAGAAGTGTTTAAAATATCTTGAATTCTCCTTGAATTAAATCTTTCTTCAATTTTTTCTTTCTTTTGTTGTTGTTTTTCCTACCTTTGCTATTTCTGCAGCAAAGCAAAGAGTGGCAGAACCCCCCAGATTTCTTTGCTTCTACTTTTTGTGAGCCTTCTCACAAAGCCACATCACTGATCCTGTTTCCTGCATTCCCTTCACCATGGAAGTGCTGTACTTTCATTATTGTGACACTTTATTTTCCTGCTTTAAATCCTCAGTAACTCTGTGAAAGTTGAAGTGATAGTCAAAGCTAGACACACTACTTGAGGAAATGATGGCGTTTTGTGGTATCAGAAGATCATGGGCTTTGGGGACTCTAAGTTCCACAGGATTTTGCAGCCATACACACCATCTTCATCACCAGTGTCTCCCTGCCCATCCTGTTCCTATGCTGGAACAATTCCTTACCTTCTGTTCAGTTCACAAACCCTCATCCTTCCAAGCTCCTCAGGCAGTCTTACATTCTCCCATCAGTTCTTCACTGCATAGATGTCATTCTAGAACAAAAAGATGCCTTTTTCCAAAGAGGCCAGGATGCCTTTTCCATGACACAAGCATCTGTCTGTCACTGTGCACATCCGGTCCCTCAGCTGGCCCACGCTTCTGAACTCTTCTCAGTGGTGATCAGGAATTCTCACAATCCTCTGGGTTTGCTTTAGCTTCCTTTCTTTGGTTTCCTTCTTAGATGCTGAGCGTTCCTGCCAATCCATGAGCCTGTCACGATGCCTTGGCACAGTGAATACTGCAGGCTCCCATGGCTGCCTCCCTGACGTGCCTGGCCCTGCACAGCGTAGCTGCACATGTCCTGGCACCCCCTGAGCAGAGCAGCCTGGGGTTTGTTTGGCCCACCTGAGCACCCCTCTGGGGAGCCTCAGCAGGAGTCTGCCAGTCCTCCAAAATCTCCTCTCTCGCCTTAGGCAGGATTTCATTGGCAATTTGTAGGATTCAGCACAGAAGGCAGGAATTGAGGAGGATTGGCACAGAAGTACTCACCACTGCTCCTTTCAGAACTTCCTCTGCCTCTGGTGGAGCTGAGCCACTTCCAGAGGAGTCAGGGGGTTCAATACAGCACATCCAACAGCCCCCACCCCACGCCAGCTCCAAGAGCTTTAGGCTTTTCCCATCCCTGCTACAAGTTCTGAAGTGAAGCAGCCAGCCCCAGACATAAATCCACAGTGATTTATGTGCTGCTGGCAGGTTGTTGGTTTAATCTGTACAGATTCAGGTGTATGAAATTGATATGAAGGCTTTAGCTACAAAAAGATGCAATTTTACATTCCGTGTCCCTGATTGCCTTGGCATATGCTGGAGTTTGCTTAGAACTTTGAGAAGGAAATCAGTCAGCAAGTCCTGCTGCTTCCAGCTCCTCAGATCTGGCTCTTCTCCTTCCTCCATGTCTGTAACATGACCCTCTGCTACCTTCCGTTACCTTCTGCTCTTCTGCCACTGACAGATGCTTGTCCCCTTTGGGTTTTAATCTCTATTGGGTTTAGATTTCAGCTTTATTTTATCATAAACTCTGCTCTAAAGTCAGGATATCTATTATCTGTGACTCGTGTGCATGTTCCAAAATGTAATTCAGCTACAGGGCATGGTAAAGATCCATTTTTGGAAAATAAGTCCTTTTCTCACTCCAGTGTTTCTCCAGCCATGCAACAGTGTGATGGGTGTCTCCCACTGAACAATGAACCCTCTTTCATGCAGCTCCTTAGCAATGGTAGAAATCAAAATTTAAGTCTGCCTCCACATGGAAAAGGAGCCATGTGACCAAACAAGAGTAATGATGGTTAATGATCACCAGTGGGGTGTTGGCAACCACAGATCCTACTCAGGCTAACAGGAGAGGTGGTGCCCCTCATCCTGACCAACCAAAGGCACCGCTGAACGCTTTCCTGTGACAACAGTATGAACAAAAGAGACTGTCACCTGAGGTGAAATGTTGCTTTACAAGAACTAAACAAGAAATAACTGTGCCAAACCCAGACAGTTTCCTAAGAAACTGGCTACCAGTGCTCATGGGGCATTGCAGTTTTATCTGAGTTCAGGGAAGAAGGCAGCTGGAAAGCCTCAAAACTCACTGGAGGAGAGAATAAAAAGGGCTTCAGGGCACAGAACTGGCTAGGAAAGTGTGCTTGAAAACTGCCAGCATGGAAACTGCTAGCTATTGCTGACCTTTCCCTTGTTTACAGAAACAGAACTTTCAACACCTGTAACTGGGAGGGAATTAACTGAAGAAAGTTCTGACTCATATCATCATTTTCACCTCCTAAGAAAAACAATTCTGTAAGGCTTCAAGCACTCACCATGCAAGCCACAAGGCAGCATCCCTGGAGAACAAGCTGTCTCTGAGCACTGCCACCTGATTTCATTGCTGGGGTTCATTCCACATCCCTCTTCATCGCTCCCAACAGCATCCTGACACTCACAAGTTGTCTATTCATTGCTGCTGCTCCATCCCCTGGACTCCCTCCCATGCTCCTGCCTGCCAGCCTGGCAGCAGCACACAGATAGATCCTGCCTGATTTCACAGTGGATCTTTGCTTTCCATGAGGGCATTATGGATCTGTCTCATCTGTCACTGACAACACTGACTGTGCGAGGCTTGTACCGACCAGGTTCCTGTCAGACCTTTGCTGCTGAGCCGCAGCCGAGTGATGCTCCCCAGGCTCAGGAGAGCATGAGGACACTGCTCACACATGGTTGTCAGGACAGAGCAGCACTGTGGGGAGTCAGGCCTCCCTCGCTTGGGACACAGGTGAGAAAAGGACACTGTTGATGCATGCACTGCTAGGATGTTCTTGCAGGGAAAATAAACAGTGAAGCTGTTGCCCAGCCTTTCAGAGTGCTGGGAGACAAGACAGGGCTTGAGTATCACTCATTATTCAGCTTTCTGAAAAGAGCTCAGTGGAGAAAAAACAATTCATTGGTGTTGATCTTTCGGATCATTTTTTTTGCTATCCTGTGCAACCAGGGGAGCTTTAAATTTCTGCTTTCCAAACAACAAACCAGTGAGACTGAGGTTTGGATGTGATCATCTGGCACCTAGAGATGAAACCAAAATCTGCACACTTAGTGATGAAATTCCGTGTGTTGGCAGTGTCAGTGACAATCCAGCTGCAGCACAACTGCTCATGCAGCTGTCTCCATGTGCTTCTCCTGTTTCTTGAAGAAACTCAGTATTTCATCTTCCTGCAAAATATTTAACCAATTCCCTTCTCTGTACAAGGCAATTTGTGATATGGGGTAAGGAGAAAGTTCACTGGAAATAACTTAGGGGGATTTTTATAAATATCTCACTGCTACCAGGATGGGGGTTTGGGTTCTTTCCCCTTCTTTAAAGTTTATTTTATACCAAGTCTGTAACTGCGACTGCAATATTTTTTCTGCCTATAAAATACCAAAAAAATAGAACTAAAATCTGTGGGATGATGATCATGTACTTTTTTTTTAATCTGAGATAGGTTTCTTTATCTCCATTAATGCTAGACAGGGATATTTTAGAGATTCATGGCTGGATCCATGTAAAGCCAGGCACGACAAGGAGAAATACGGGCACGGTATTTCTGTTAGTGTAGTTTAATGAGCAAATGAAAAGGAGCAATCCTTTTTGTGCCCTACTCCTGCAAGAGCAATTCCATGATTATTGATTTTTCCTAGAAATAACTGTTTAATATTGAAATAGCTGCTGAGGTACAGGATGCACAATGTTCATACTGCTTGGGCTTTTTATTTCAAAGTGTTATCAGCACTCACAAATCAGAGTTAAACCACTGCCTTCCATAGGATGAGATTTAATTACAAGATTCAATTATTTCTGTATTCAATATTGATTTCTGGAGAAAGAAGTGACAGAGAAGAGGGACACAGAAGGGTGATGCAGAACCAATCACAGTTACACAAGCATCCCCAGACCCAGAAGCCAAAACATTCCTGTTTCATCATTCACAGCAAAAATATCTCAGCAATGTGAAAGTTGCTGGTTTTTTTCTTGGGTATTTAAATGATGTTAACAAATATTAGCTTATTATCCAAGCTGTTGGTGTCCTCTTGTAGGGCTTAAAAACTGACCTGCCCCAACTCTTGGGGTCATGGTCCCAGTTCCCCCACACCATTCGTGTGGAGGTAATGGGACTGACCTGAGAACTGCAGCGGTGCCAAAGCTGGAAGAGGAATCTCTCATTTTCTCTCCCAGCTTTACAGCATGCCCAGACAGGCTCTTTTAAATTAAATGCACATAGATAGGTGTGAGAAATCTCTCCACTGATATTTTTAATGTTTTTTTCTTAATTATGTAGTGCCTAGGTGTCTTGGGGTGATTTTATGATAATACTGTATTTCCCTATCATCTGCTTTATGCCCAGAAATGGATCCCATAGCTTTAAGCTGGGTCCAGGAGAGGGGGGAGAGAAGCCAGGCGAATTCTTCAGAGTGGTTTGTGTTCAAGGACTCACACACTCCCCCACGTTCTCACCACTGCAGAGCTGAGGGAGCACCTTCCTGCTTTTAGCTGGCCTGTTAGCTGAGGCAAGAAATTTTCCCAGGACTGCATACTGAAATCCTCTGGAACTTCTTCTTCTTCTTCTGGAACTGTTTGGCCTAGCTGTGATCCGAGAACCAGATCATCAGACCCCGTGGACCAGCAGGGAGGCTGAGGGAATGCTGCATCCCAACCTCGGACTTCAGGAGGGGCCAAGCCAGCTACACAGGGAACTCTACAGAGGGAACTCTAAATCCACCAGCTTTCTCTGCAATGAGGAGGTTTATTATCTAACATTACTCTGTTTTTTTTCTTTGCCCTGCCGGCACTCTGCTTGTTAAATAAATAGTTTTTTTCTCTTTCATCTGAGAAATTCCTTCTGTATCGGTGGGGGAGGCGGAGCTGAAACCTGCCTTCTTATGAGGAGACATTCATTACAGGACGTTTCCTCCTAAACTTGTCTCAAAGTGAGGCACTAGGTTAATCCTTGTGGTACATAGCTACTGTCCTTAAGAAAAATAATTTCCTCAGCCAGGCTTTCTATACACTGCCCTTCTCTGCCCCGGTGCTGTCTTGTGTAACAAGGCTGAGGGAGGAGCCCTGCTGAAGGTGGAGGAGAGAGCAGAGGGAGGGAGACTCAGCCCCGCAGAGACGCCAGTGCCATGGATGATGCCGGTTTCCCTCTCCTTGGGAACATGGCCTCTCCCCCTGACTGTCTTCTCGGCACGACTTTCAGACCAAATTAGTTTTGCCTTTATGACCCCTGGAAGCTCTGAATGCTCAGTGTCTTGGCAGGGCTGGAATCCCAGCTCCAGGGGAGTCGCGGGGGCAAAGGTACAACCTCAGTCCCTTTGATCAGTCTGGCTGGCAGGAGCCCTGGCACAGGGTGTGCAATGGCATCCTGTGCTCAGTCTACTGTCAGCTCTGAGCGTGGCATTCCCCAAACACCTACGAGTTACCCTCCAGCTTTGATCATCTCAGTTTATTGGGAAACAGAGATTATGTGATACTGCTGTGCTGAGCTTCTTGGAATCACAGACATCCAGCAGTTCAATCAGCAAAGGTAATGCACAAGGTTTGGGCAACAGAAAGTATCTTCTGTAGAATAATAATCACTGAAGTGTCTTTTACTGCTCTCAGTAAAATACACAGTTGCTTTGGTGTGCATCTTGAACAGAACCAGGAGAACCTTCTCACACTGCTCCTTTGCCCTCCTCTGCTCTGGAATATGCTCACTGCTGTGCCTGCAGCATAGGGGGAGCTGGCAGCATGCAATGCTGCCTTTTAAAAATGTTTCCTATTCCACTGGGACAGAGGTGCACTGCAAAAAGCACAGACATTATTTTGTCATGGACCTGATTTACTGCATGTGTGTTTACCTGGGTCAGCTGCCAGGATGCAGGTCTAGTGCACAAGTTTTGGCAAAGTTTGGTAACAAAGAATGGCGGTCCCATGCCCAGCCTGCTCCAGGAATACCAGTGATCCTGGGAGCACAGTCGCAGTAATTAACACGTTTCAACCCGGTGCTGACTGTGACAAGCTCTGCGCTGTGGAGACCTTTTGCTCACCACAGGCAGCTCTGCAGCATCTCCACATCTTCAGCAAATCATTCCTTCAGTGAGACAGTTATTTGCATGTTGTCTAACCATTTGCACAGGGAAAAAATGTCATAGAAGCATAGAAGGGAAGGGTTTGGGTTGGAAAGGGCCTGAAGGATCATCTCATTCCAACTCTCTGGCACAGGCAGGGGCACCTTCCACCAAACCTGGTTGCTCCAAGCCCCATCCAACCTGACCTTGGACACTTGAAGCCTAATCTTCTCACTGCACTGGTACAGTTCTGTCCCAAACACTCATCCTGACTCTTGGGTGGTGAGAGCACATGTCCCAGAGTGTGTGGGCTGGGAGGGTCTGTGATTTGCTTTACTGTATCTGTGCACACACAGAGATGAAGTGTACTAGTTTGAAAACAAACCAGTGGGAGGCACCAAGTCAAAATAACAATTTAATGGGGAAATTAAAGAAAAGGAAAAACCTAAAAGAAAACACTGATTCAAATTGACAGAGTCAAGATACAACCTGACACCCTGTTCGTCAGGGTGGTGGTAGCAGTCTGGTAGAATGGTGGCTGCAGTCCTCTGAAGCGGTGATCCTGTAGAAAGAGTCTGCTCTTCCTCAGGTCCAGTGGTGGCTGTGTAGCTCCTGTCCTCTGGAAATCCAGTGGAAGGGTTGTCTCTAGTGTTCAGCATCTCAGATTATATCCACGATGGGATGCTTGGTTCCTCCCCCTGGGTGGAGCATCTCACAATGGGGTAATGAGTCATGAGGCCAAGCGTTGATGAGGCTCATTAACAGAAGATAGTCCGGAGGGAGTTATCTGGGAGTCATGGGGCAGGGCATTGATGGGCCATTAACAGAAAGATAGTCTGGGGGGAGGAGGCAAGGAAACACTGCCCCACCTGGTTTCATGAGGATGGTAATAGAATACACTGCAACCCAGGACAATGAAGTTTCAGGGGGAGTCAGTTCTGGGGTTTTACTGGCACGAAGCACCTCCTCTGTTATGGTGTTTGCTTTGCAGATTTGTACCATCCCCATGTCACTGCCTTTGTCAGTGACTGCCACACGAACTGTTAGTGCAGGTGTTAATTCATCCTGTAATGGGATGAGTGAAAATCCCTGCTACTTATCCCTCCCCTGGGCATATCCCTTTACAGGCCCTTCTGTTAGGCTGTTTGGATGCATCCCCCTTTCATAAGGAGCCTCCAGGAGCCCATTCCCAGAGGAGGAGAGGGAGCTGTGTGTGAGCACTCCCTGCTCCCAGCTGGGTCACAGATACATGCAGGCAAACTTCCTTGCAATGCTTTGGCACTTGTATTTCTTATTGGGCCGGACATACTGAGGAGGAAAAAAAGGATTTAACTATTACAGTTTGTAAAAGTTCCAGTTAAGCTTGAAGTTAGGCAAAAAGGAAAACAGCTAGGAAATAGATCCATTTTTTACTGCTGACTCGAGGTAAAAGATTCAGTGAGAGGCAACCTCTGGAGTGCTAAACTGATGATGAGTTCTGAAGACATATGTCTCTGTTCTGACAGGACCTAATACTACATAAAAGATATTTTTCAAGAAGCAGTTCTTCAAACATTTATTGGTCAGAGAAGAGGGTCTTAATGTGTACATTCATGCAAATTATAAACCACAATATTAACCTTCACTGAGAGCAGATAAACATGCTGTGAATTGCTTGGAAGTCATTGGAAGTGTTGTTTCAAGCACCTTGATTTTCTTCTACCTCTTCTTTTTTATCACAGAGTGGGAATAGTGTGCAAGATCATTCCAGTTTGTGCAAGACTGCAGCTTGCACATGCTGCCTGTGGTACCGAGGCACACAGCTCCCATGGTTTGGCAGGGAGAGTCACAGCTCTGAACAAGCTTCAGGACACTCCAGAATTCTGCTGCTCTCATCATCCACACAGCACATGCAGCAATGTGGACATCAGGGTGCTGTGCCCAAGCTGCTGGGGCCTGGGCAGTGGGCTCACATTGGCCCTTATGCCATGGCTCAGGAGCAGTTCCGCCCCATCCTGCAGCGTTCTCCTGCAGCCACCTGCCTGCACTAGCTTGTCCTCTTGCTCCAAGCTAGGTTGGCATCTGTACCAGAAGAGAATGGGAATTGGCAACTGAGTGCTGTTCTGAGGAAGCTGATGGCATTTTCTGGAAACCAAGGGGTTTGTCAATTGCTTTAGTTACTGAGTAAGACACACCCAGTCCAGTCAGAATCCCAGTTCCACATTCTCTCAGCTGTTTGCTGATGTTGTTATCATTCTGCTATCAATGGTGTTATCAGCCCTTCTCCATGCTTGGTGAGTTTCCCTTTGTTGTCATCCAGGTTGCAAGGTGATCCCTCAGCTGTGGTCCCCGTGATGAGCTCCACTGAAGCCCGACTTTGTTTGCTTCCCTGGGATTTCACAGGCACAACCAGTCATGGAGTTCAGACACGCGTTCCTCTGAAGTGATAAAAACAATATATCTGATGAACCTAGAAATGTTGCTGTGAAACAATTTCTGTGAAAAATCAGGCAAATTAGGGAGGGAACGGGGAGAAAGACCACAGGTCTGATGGGGAGCAGCTGAGGGAGCTGGGGGCACTCAGCCTGGAGAAAAGGAGGCTCAGGAACTCCCTGACAGGAGGCTGTAGCCAAGTGGGAGTCAGTCTCTCTTCCCAGGTAACAGGTGTCAGGACAAGGGAAAACAGCCTCAAATTGCACCAGGGGAAGTTTAGGTTGGATATTAGAAAAATTTCTTTCCAGAAAGGACTGTCCAGCCCTGGCACAGCTGCCCAGGGCAGTGGTGGAGTCCTCATCCCTGGAGGGATTTAACAGGCATGTGCATGTGGCACTTGGGGACGTGGGTTAGTGGTGGCCTTGTCAGTGCTGCAGGTGCAGTTGGACTTGATAATCTCAGAGTACTTTTCCGACTTTAATGCTGTTGTAATTCTGTGTGTAAGGAGGAAGTGGAGGAGAAGAAAAATGAATAGAAACCCGTGTTGAAGTTTGTTGGCTCAGTCCAACATGAGTGCATTCTGTGCCAGTCGCTCACGTGAACATGCTGAGATATGATTAGCTTTGACTTCTCTGATACTTATCTTCACAATTTGTTCTATGTTTTCACTTGTCTTTTCTTTAATAAGGAAACATGCCAATAAACTGAATGAGTGGGTCAAGTTCTATTTGTCAATTTAATTTGTTTTGGCTACAATGTGAAGATTAAAACATGCAAGTGAGAGGGAAATAGGATGAATATGAAAGCAGGTGATCTGAATGCACAGCCAAAAACCTGGGCTTAGACCATGCACTGCAAACCCACCACCTGGGTCAGGAACATGTTCCTGTAAAAGGGAACTGATGTAATCAGGTTCAAACTTGCCTCTGGTGAGCCAGATGTGACCAAAAAGAATCTGCTCATTTAATACGAACCATAAGTATCTCAGACCACCCCCCCCCCCCCCCGAATTATCAAAAACAGGACTGATTTTTTTTTAATTGGCTAGTAAATGCAGCTGGAAATCACTTTTCTTTTTGTAACTGCTGGTATTGTACAGGTGTCACACAGCCAGAGAATTTTGGGAAGAGGATTCAAGGGCTTTCTGCTCAGCTGAAGAACAGAAATGCAAAGGAGACGCAGATCATCCCTGGCATTCGCAACATCTTGCCCCTCAGTGAAAAGGGCAGTGGGTGTTGGACGCCACCGTGTGTGTCAGAGTAAGGGGACTTTACAGAGAGAGCAGTTCATCCTCCACGAGTTCATCCTGCAGACCATCCAGGTACGCCCCCCGAGCAAAGATATTTTTCCTACAAGAAAATCAGCAGTGGAAAGGGGATGTAAAAAAGAGTGATATTTAACATGATGTGAGAGAGATGATTATTCATGGCAGATGATGGTGACAGCTGGGGAATCACAGTGTCAAACTCTGCAGCGTGATGGAGAGGAATTACTGGTTGTACACACAGGGAATTGTTCCTTCTCCCTTGAATAAAACATACTTTGCTTTCACACGTACTCGCTGATGTGACAGGCAGGACAGTGCAAAGGATGAAGGATACTTGCACTTAAAGGCTTCTAGGAAGGAAATCTTGTTTTGTTGGGTTTCTTATTTGGCAGAAGAATCTTGTATGAACCCAACCCTCCCTTCTCTCAGCAGAAGGCAGCTGGAACTGAACCCTCACACAATCTAGGGTAATATCGTATGTGCGGGCCCTGGAGTAATGGTTAGACTTGATCATCTTAAAGGTCCTTTCCAACCTAAATGGTTCTGTGATTCAATGGAAATCCCAACTAGCTAGGGTAACAGCTAGGACTGACCTGAAAGGACTGTCTGTTTTTCCTTGACTCAAAAGACAGACTATGATACCGAGAAATGCTTCTCTCGTTAGACAGGAGCCTGATCAGGGCTGGCTCTTCTTGCCATGGAGTTTTACACAGAGGGCTGAGGTGTATCCACTGCCAGAGCAGGTGTCTCATAGTGATTCCCTGCTATGACTCCCTTGCTGCCCAGGCTCAAGCCAAGCTGCAAAATCTTGAGCTGAAGCTGAGCCAGACTCAAGGGACATTCACCAGCTGCCTGAGGGACCCTGCTGGCTCCTGGCTGGGTCGGTGCAGCCCAGCCCTCCTCCCCTCTGTGCTTCCAGTAGTGACACGATGAGGGATCTCTCACCAGACCAGAGGGGGTCACCCATCAGGAGAGCAATTCTATGTGTATTACCTGCTTCTAGGTTCTCCCTGGAGCCAAGAATGTTGCAAGTGAACAAGCAGCTACAAAAGAACCATCTAATTAAGACCTGAAGTCATAAATCCGTGGTAGTTTGTTTTCAGTGTGGCTTTATTTGATATTTGCCTCAAAGAGATGAAGAGAGTCAAGGGCAAAGCAGGCTGTAAGGAATGAAGTGATGGCTTTGTCCACTCTTCTCTCCTGCACCAGCAGGGCCCAGAGTGGTACAAGCAGCTGTGGACAGTCCTCCCCTCCACCCTGCTGAAACTTGCCAGGCACAAGGGGCTCTGTGGGCTCATCAGATATGCCTCACGCTCCTCACACTGCCCCCTGGGCTCTGCTGAGCTGGGCCTCACAAGTCTTCCTGTTCTGGGGAGTCTTTGGGCTTGTGCTTTTCCATGGACATACTTCACCCTCTGGAGAAAATGCGGGATTTGGAAAAGCTGAGGTCTGCAGCTGGGTGAGCAAAATAAGAACGCTTGTGTCCAAAGTGCAAGTGTGTCCAAGTTGTTGTCAGAGCAAAGTCAGACAGGGAAGATGCTGGAGGCAGGAGGAAAAAAGGTCATCTGGTTTGCTTTTGTCTTCCAAAAGAAAATGAACCTAGGAAGAAACATATCAAATGGTGACATTGCCTGGATTTCTGAGCAACTTTCCTGGGCCAAGAGCCTGGGCCAAGAAATATTTGAAGCTGTGAGTGCACTGGGTCCTTCAGAGCAGACTGACACAAGGACCACTTCCTCCATGATGTGTACCAAGAGAAATTATGGCCTGGGCCCATCTTTAAGCAGTTTCTGTTTTTGCAGCCCCACATCCCAACCTGTCAGTGCTGGAGCTGACTGCCCCACAGCACAGCAGCCCTGGCAGCAGCCTGCCCTGTGCCCGTGATCATCGTGCTGTGAAAATGACCTGGAACAGGCTCATGGACATACATGGCTGCTCATTTATAATATAGCAGAAAAGTCACTGTCACTGCCAAGAAAAGACAAAAGGCCACCAAACAATAACCCAGCCGTAAATGAAGGCTATAAATATGGAGATGGGTGGGAAGTAACTGCAGGTTTCCTCTCATACGCATGGCACCCAGCTTGGAAAGTCAAGATGCTGTGTGTGCCATGGGCAGCCTTTTCTGATCAGAAATTTTTCAGTGAAAAAAAAAATTAATCTGCTTTTCTTAGTTTCCGTCTGTCAACATTAGGATGCAAGGTCAGAGCTCAACTTTGAGTGGAAAACAGGGATAAGTGAAGCCTGTGGTCCCTGGGCACCCTCTCATACAGAGGAAGCTCCTTGAAGGATTTGAAAGTAAGTTTGAAAAACCAATTCAAAAATATGATCAATTGCAGAGAATGAAGCTGTGGGGACAAGTGAGAGCAAAAGGTCACCCAAAGACCCTGGTATGTTTAAAAAATTGCACTCATTGCAGCTGCCTTCATGCTGTGACTGCCCTCCCAAAACAGTTCTCTGTGAGATTCATTGGGCAAAGGCTGAAATATTTAGTTGTACAGTAACACCATAACTGTGCCACAGCCGTAGTTGTTGCCTGGTGGATAAGAACAGTCGATTTGCATTAAATCCTGAGGACATACTTTAGGCAGCAGTTTGCTCCTGCCACTGCTAAGTTTCAGCCCAATTCTTGATCCCAGATGCTGCTCCGGCAGAGGATGTATGCACACATTTAGGGCTCGATTCTGTTCAGCTGTGGATGGACTGTGTGCTGGCCACATCACAGGAGCTACATCTGTCCTAAGAGTCAGATGGACTCAGTGGCAGCAAGTGAAACCAGACAATCTTCATTTTTACAGCATGGAAGGAGGAGGGGAGAGGAGAGGAGAGGAGAGGAGAG
>NW_008236209.1:6551868-6555254 GCF_000691975.1 Corvus brachyrhynchos
GAGAGGAGAGGAGAGGAGAGGAGAGGAGAGGAGAGGAGAGGAGAGGAGAGGAGAGGGCAACAACAGAAAGAGAGAAAAGGACAAGGCGCAACTGAATCTGTGACCTTCGTACACGAATTTGGAAAGCTGCTGATGTTCCTCGGGTCGGGTGGGGGTGACGCGGCTCCCAGCGATCACCCAGTGCCCTCTGCTGACACCAGACTGGAGTAGCCTTGCAGAAGCCCGAGCGGTATCACCCGAGTTGCTCAACAGATATCCCGAGTTCTTAATTCCTCTGGCAGCACAAAACCACAACAATTCCCCTCTGGGAAAATGATGGAACCGCGCTGGCCTGCCCCTTCCCGCAGCTCCTGCGGGGATGCCCCGTGTCCTGCCCGTGCCTGCCTGCCCGAGTGCGCTCATGGAAACACCCGTGATTCAGCCTTGCAGGATGCTGTGGAAAAACACTCCGATGGTGACTGACTTCTGCACCACATCGTGTGTCAAGTGGATGATCCTGCCAATGGAGGATATTTCTACGTCCGTATGTCCACGTGTCCGTATGTCCATGCGTCCGTGTGCCCGCATGACTGTGTGCGGGGGGGTGCTCACAATCTGCTTCGCCTCCCCAGTTGATTCCTGCCTGGTCTCGGTGCCCTCTAGTGTTGTGAACACTCCAGTATGTAAAAAAACTGAAAAACTGATCCCCGCTTCAGAATTCCTGGCTTTGCTAACTCTTAATACATTAATCCGTTAATTATGCAGCACAGTTACAACTTAACGGAGACAACGTGACCCTGAGCATATCAGATGATCACAGCACAACACCAGACACCTGAGAACACGGTTCTGTAAGCTGAAGCTAATGTCCCCAGGCCTCAGCCTGCAAACCACACCCAAATCTGCTGGCTGTACAGCACTCTGCCTGACACAGCCATCCCTGCCTGCATCTGGTATCATCAGCTTTCCCCGATGTTCTCCTGGCTGTGGCTGCGAGGTGCTTATTGAGCTGGGAAATAATCCACCTCAGTAACAGCCGGCCCCACAGACAGGAACTGGGATTAGAGTAGGACTGCCCGGTTTGGTCTCAGACCCAGTGTTGGTGGGCTCAGGCTGGTCAGAGCAGCATGGCTTTCCAGAACCCCGGTGGGGACCACCACAAACCACCACTAACCACTACACCACCACTAACCGACCACTAACCACCATTAACTGACCACTGACCACTACACCACCACTAACCAACCACAAACCACCACTAACCGACCACTAGTCACTACACCACCACTAACCGACCACTAACCACCATTAACTGACCACTGACCACTACACCACCACTAACCAACCACAAACCAACCACTAACCAACCAATAACAACCACAAACCACCACTAACCAACCACTAACTGACCACTAGGGAACAGGGAGAGAGACCACAGGTCCCATGGGGAGCGGCTGAGGGAGCTGGGGGGGCTCATCCTGGAGAAAAGGAGGCTCAGAGGGGACCTTCTGGCTCTGCCTGTTTTTAAGCCTGTTTTTAAGGGTTCTTACCCTAACCACCACAAACCACCACTAACCAACCACTCACCACCACAAACCACCACTAACCACCCACAAGCCACCACAAACTATCACTAACCAACCACTAACCACCACTAACTAACCACAAACCACCAACCACCACCGCAAATAGCCACCAACAGTCTCAGTCTGGGGCAGCTCTGCCCATGCCCATCCAGCAGCTGGACGCGCTACCGGCAAATCCTTCACTCCGATGCAATCGGCCTTTTAGCAGCAATCAATTCTGCAGGTGACCTCTGCTGACGGGACTGTGCTCGGTGAAACCACTCTGGTGCCAGGCTCCCGCAGGGCAGCTGCTGGTGTTCCTGTCCCGCACGTCCCACCACAGGAGCCCCCCCGTCCCGTGGCCGTGGGTGATGCAATGAGGCGATTGCATCAGCGGCGGGCCCCCGGAGGCGCCCCCCCGTGTAAGCGGGGCCGCCCAGAACGGCTCCTCCGAGCTCCCCTCGCCTGCGAGGTTGCGTCATTGACCGGCTGAAGCACTGGGCTGAGAAATCCCACCAGTTGGTGAGGGAACTGGGAGAGAGAGCACAGGTCCCATGGGGAGAGGCTGAGGGAGCTGGGGGGGGCTCAGCCTGGAGAAAAGGAGGCTCAGGGGGGACCTTCTGGCTCTGCACAACTCCCTGACAGGAGGGGGCAGCAGGGGGGGTCGGGCTCTGCTCCGAGGGAACAGGGACAGGATGAGGGGGAACGGCCCCAGGTTGCACCAGGGGAGGTTCAGGTTGGATACGAGAGAAAACTTCTTCCCTGAAAAGTGGTCAGGCACAGGCTGCCCAAGGCACTGATGGAATCACCATCCATGGAGGTGTTCAAAATGAGTGTGGTGTGGCACTTGGGGGCATTATTTAGTGATGAACATGGCAGGTGCCAGGTTAACATTTAGATTCAATGTTCTTAAAGGCCTTTTCCAACCAATAATAATTTTGTGAAGTTGACTGCTTAACAGAATTTCATTAAATCCTTCAAGTTATTCCAACCTGACAGTCTGGCTTCTGTTGAAGCTGCTACACAGTGACAGTGGGGAGCTGAGGAGAGTTCTCAAAAGCACTGCCTGGAATGAGAGTGCTTGAATTTTGAAAGGAAAGAGAGAGAAACGGGGACCATTCCCCAGAATAACAGGTTTAAACCCAAACATAGTTCAGGTACTCATCCTGGCACAGCAACCACTATGGGCCAGTGCACAGAAATGAGCAGCACTGACTGCCCATCCTGCCCCTCCCAGAGGTCAGGAAGGCAGCGGGAAGGCAGCAGGGCCCTGTCGTGGGCCTGAGTCAGGATTGAGGAGCAATAGTTCAGGGACAGCGCACTGAACGGGGAGCAGCACTGTCACTGGGAAAATCAACTCCCCCTGCACAAGGAGGTTCAGTTCCACACAGCAGTTTGGTTCACACTGTGGTAGTCAGTCATTGCACGGCAATCCTGGGATACCAAGATCCAGAGCCACCCAGAGACTGAGGGCGAGTCACGGCAAGGGCTGGGAGACGTTAACGCTAAGCCCAGGAGAGCCCTCTGTTCCGGGGCCGTCCATGGCCGGTGTGTGCTGCCCACACACACGATACCCACACTGCACACACAGTACACGGTGTACGCACACTGCACACACACTGCGGGGCACAGCCGCAGTCGGAACCGGTGACATTATTCTTTTCTGGTGTGTGTTCCCCCACGGCTGGCGAGGGCTGGCGGGGCTCCTTCAGCCTCCAGCCCACACCTGAGGTGCCGGACAACCCCAGGCCTTCGGGATCAAGGTCCCGCAAGCCCGGGGGTTCTGTAGTGTCACACCGCGGCCGCTGACAGCAGGACGGCCCGTCCTTATTGTGCCCAGAC
>NW_008236209.1:6555984-6561284 GCF_000691975.1 Corvus brachyrhynchos
GCCAGCCTCGCCTCGGCTTTTTTTCCAGAAACGAGCAGCTGCCGGATGCGGGGGTCGGTCGGTTCAGGTTGCCTATTAGGAACAATTTCTTCCCCGAAAGATTTCTTGCCCTGCCACAGGTAGTGGTGAAGTCACCATTTGGGGAGATTTAGTGGACGTGTGGATGTGGCACTCGGGGTCATGGGTTAGTGGTGGCCTGAGCAGTGCTGGGGGAACAGTTGGACTCCATGGTCTCAGAAGGCTTTTACGGCTTCAGTGATTCTCTGATTGTTGCAGGAAGATAGTGACAGTCACTAAGATTTAGATGTGGCTCAAAAAACAAATGGAAATCCAAAGTTTGATGCAAATTGATAGGAGCTTTGGAAGTGTTACTTGAGATACCTGGTAAGACAGAGTGTGGGTTTCCAAGGTGGGCAGCCCTAACTTGGCAAAAATCACTGGAAAGTGGGCATTGTGCCCTGGGGACTCCTGCCGTGTGCTAAAGCGGGGTGAGAGCAGTCCGGAGCACTTCCTCTGCCACCCGAGCGCACGGTGCTTTCACTTAAAGCAAACACAAGTTCCCAGCCACTCCAGATAAAACAATTAATGGGCAATTGTGTGCATAGAATCTCCAGATTGGGAACCCTGCTGATTTCCAAGTCACGTGGAAAGCCTCAGATTCCACCTTTTTTCCTCTTTTTTGCTTCTGTGATAACCCCTTTGCCCACATGAGTCCCACTGTTGCAGAGGTTCTCCCAGCATGGTTTGTAGCACAAGGAGATGAGGAATACACTGCTCGGACCAGAGTGAGGGAATGGCTGAGCAGGAGACTGGAACTGAGTGTGGCCAGCCATGAGGCATGCACTCATATTTTCCAGATAGCACTTTTTCCCCCTGCTTTTCACTTGCAGTTCTTATTTAGGATTTCAGCTCTCTGTTCTTAGGTTCTAATGTATACAAGTGTCTCATCTGAGGCATAGTGCTGCCTGACTGTGCCAGTCAGTCCTGCAGCAGAGTAGAAATCTCCTGTAATGGTGTGCTGGCTCACATGGTGACATGGAAGAGCCACTGCCAGGGTGTGGGTATCTGAGTCCCTGAGGGTGGGTCTGGGCACCTCCTGTCCCAGGCAAGCAGAGACCCATAGCTTGAGGGAACAGGGTCCGTGGCTGGGATAGGAAGCAGCCCACCCCATCTCCTCCTGTCCTGCCTGCATCCCTGCCAGCCCCCCCCCCGCCCCAGTACCTGCTGGGCAGATGGGGAGAATCAGCAGTGATAATGTTTTCACTGATTACTTTAATTTTGTACCTTTTCACTTACTATTTTCTTCACCCTTATTTTCCTACCAGAATCCATTAGCTGCACACAGAAGAAATAGATTGGATTCCAGTATAGTCTTTTTTTTTTTTTTTAATTACACTTTCACAGAGAGAAGACAATGGCTGAGCTGTAGTGTTGTCACAGGGTGGATGAACTGCAGCTCACACTGTGGCACTGCTGGAACGATTTCTTCTCATGCAGTGAAACTCATTCAGGAGCTTGTGGTTTTGGTATCTTAAGGGCTGATGCAGTGGGGAGCCCATTCTGCTCTCCTGCTCAGGTAGGATGTCTCTTTAAGGCAATAAAAGAGTTCTTCAACAAATTAATAACATTTTTAAGTTACATCTCATGCATCTGGCACTGATGGCAGGAGGCTTTTCTTTCCCCCCAACCTCAAGTACATTGACACTGTGTCCCATGTATACTCATAGTTACTGTGTCACCTTTATATTCCCCTGTGGCAGATAAAATGTGCAGCCCTGGAAGTCGCAGGGAGACTCCATGTGTTCCCAAAGAGGTGGGAGTTCTTGGTTTTGGCTTTTCCTTTTGCCTCAGTAAGACCAGTTGTTTCAGTCACATATTAGGTGATATGCAGTTGCTGCCATACCAGGGCAGCACCAGGTGGTTTAGATGTGTCTTCCATGTACAAATCAAGTGTCTTGGGTCTGGTGGTGTTGAAATAAGAAGGACAAAGATCCCACAGCTTTGAATTTCATGCTGGCTATTCAACAAAGTGTTTGTTCCCTGTATTGTTACACTTGAGCAGCAGCAGACCTGCTCTGTGCCCAGTATCGTGCTGGCACATTGGGGATGGCTGTCTCCTCCATCTTGAGTGATTCCGTCATCCTGGCAAATGTCCTTGTGCGTGGAGTGGCTCTGACACAGGATTCCTTTGGCCTGTGTAACTTTCTGTATTTGGCAAACTGCTTTAAACCGGGTTCTTGTGGGGAGTGGGCTCTGAGGGCATTGTCTCAGCTGCAGGTCCTTCGGAAGGCTGGGAAATTCTGTAAATATATGAGAGAAAGTGGCCAAGATGTGTTCACAGGACAGTTTCACCGAAAACCCTGCTGGTTTGGGGTTTTATTGTTTTGGTGAGGTTTTTTTCACCAGTATTTTTTTTATTGTGTTACAGCACTTTGGAGAGAAGGTAAAAATCAGTCCCTTGCCCTCCATATTCTGGTATCTGGGCTCCTTTCCTGTTGCCTGCAATTGTTTCATTCATCTTTTGCTCTTATTAGGAGCAAAAGCCTGAACCAAGCCTCCAGACCAGAGCATCAGTGGTGCTGACCCACACATGAGGCAGAGGCACCTGCTGGCAGGGGCGAGCTGGGCTCTGGACACCAAACTCACCAAGAGGCTGGGCTCAGGCCACTGGCATGCTGGCCTCCCAGAGTGGTTGGGTGACACCTGCCCAGTGTGCCGGCCCCTCCAAAGTAGTTACCTGTCACCCATCTGGGACTATCTCCCTGCTTTTTATTTTCCCTCCTGCATTCAGCCTCTAGCTGAACCCTGACACCAAACCCTGTGTCTCCTGGGGCAGTGGCACTGAGCTCCCTCTTCACCACCTTCTGAGACGGTGACAAATCTTTTTTTATTCAATGGTGTCAGAAACCTTTATGCTGGTTATAAGCTCTGCCCATGCCCCTCCCGAGGTGCTTGCAAGACAGATTTAGTCCCTTCAGCTCCTCCTGGCCTGTCCCCATGGACTTGGCTGCTGATCCTTGTATCAGCCTATGTGCTTCGAGCAGGAGCTACGTGAGGGTGACTCATGCACTGTGCTCGTCTGGGCAGACCTCATCTCCCATGAATCTCGGCCCTCCAGAGCCAGGGGAGCCCAGCCAAGTGTCCGCTTCCAAAAGGCACCAGCAAGGGAGTGGTGGGATTAGGCAGAGGAGGCAGAAAAAGCCTGCAGAGGAATGCTGCTGTGGGAGGGGAAGGAGCTGTGGCAGGAGGGGCTGGGGGTGCTGGGGGTCCTGTAGCCCATCCTCCTCTGCTGCAAGAGCCTTGCAGGGGCCAGACATCTGGCCAAGCTTCCTTCCCAGAGGATGGCTCTAGTTAAAGTGCCAGGTTCCCCCAGTCAGTTCAGGCTGCTCAGGATGGTGCCCTCCAAAAGGTGTTCACTATTCCTGATGGGTGTTGAGAACTTGCTCCCAGGGCAGGTTGAACAGTTTCTTTCCTTATTTTCTGCACAAGGTAATGGGAAAAGCGAATTGGAGATTGGAGATTTTATTCCCTTTCTGTCATCAAGGGAAGAACTCATCTAGAATCTGCAGAAATAATCAGGCAGCCCCAAAACTCCAAACAAATTTCTCCATTTTGTAGCTCCAGTCTGCTTGCTCTGGTTGAGATGCAGGTCCTGTGCTGCCCTTTGAGCCACCCTTGCTGACAGTGTGGCCCCGTGGCTCCTGGGCTTGTTCTGTTGTTACCTTCAGCTGAGCCATTAATGCACCTCGAGAAGGCTCTGGAGGGTGTTTTGGAGGGAGGTGGGGGCTTGTTCTGCTGGTCCTGAGTTTGCTGTGACTGAGGCTGGGCAGAGCTGAAACATGCATGGAGCAAGAGCCTGAGCAACTGCACAGCTCCAGGGTGGAGCAGCAGGGCCACAGGTGTGTGTGTGTCCCCCATTCTGCTGGGGGTGCAGGGTGTGTGTGGGGAAGTGTGTCCTGTTCTGCCAAGGACACATCAGCCACCAGCATTTGGTGCTGTCACACCAGTGCAGCCTTGTTGGCCAGAGCTGGGCTGCTGGATCCTGAAGCTGGGGCTTTGCTGAGCCTGTGCTGGGGCTGAGCTCTCTACTGATTGTCTGTGGTACCCAGAGCCATGGCTGGGGCTGGCAGAATCCACTGGTGACCTGAGCAGTTAGTGGTCAATACTTCAATACTGTGACTGAAATTTCCTTTGCTGCATTACGATAGCAGCAGAATGGGGCAGCCCATCACCTGCCTTGCTGGGAAGCCTGGCACTGATGAAGCCATGTGGAGTGAGCCAGGAATTACCTCCTGCCCAAGTCCCACTCATGGTGCTCAGCAGTGTTGGCTGCCATCCTGGCCAGGTGGAAATGTCCACCCAGAGATGGTCACACTGCTCATCCCAAATGTGCTAAGGCTGGCTTTGATCCCTCTGCCTTCTGTTCCTCTCCTCCCCAAGCTCTCTTCTCCTCTTCAGCACAATGGCCTGCCAAGAGAGTGAGTACCTGGATGACCAGAAGAAATGTGTCCCCTGCAGAAAGTGCATGCCCGGGCAGGAGCTTTCCAAGGTAAATTGACTTCTCTTTAAGGAGCAGAAATCATCATGGGTGGCATCCAGATGGGTGAATCCTCTGCCAGCCTCCCTTCAGAAAGATGATCTTAGGTCCCAGCATGTTGGGAAGAGGTAAGACTTAGTAGGATGGAATGGTGGATTGTTTCACTTACCCTGGTAGAAGGGTGAGACAATGGAAGCAGGAGGTGGTGAGGAATTTAAGGCAGCACAAGGAGCAACCTGATTTCCTTTTTTGCTGATGGAAGTCTAAATTTCCTCTGGATTGTAGCCCCAAGCAAGGTCACACTGCATGGCTTGGCTGCACATGGGTGGGTGCCAGCAGGACACTGCTGCAGGGCAGCAGCCTGGCCTCGCTGGTGGGAGTGCCAGCAGGGTTCCCCTGGCGGTGTCTCCTGGGGCTCAGTGCTGCTGGAGCTTTCCAACACCCAAAGCGCACCGCGGGCCCCAGCTGGGCAGCACACAGGGTCCCTGAGTGTCTCCTGGGAGCTGCACTGGTGGTGGCTGCTCTCAGCTGGGTTCTGAGGACCCCACACATGAGAGGTGACCCTGCCACCCTTTGCCCCCAAAGAAGGGACACTGTTCCCCTCAGTACCATTTGGAACCCATGGTGGCCCCTCACCACAGCCATGTCCCTACCCTTGTGCCTTGCAGGACTGTGGCGATGGCAGTGGCGGGGACGCGCAGTGCGTGGCCTGCCCTCCCAGAAAGTTCAAGGACCGCTGGGGACATCACGGCTGCAAGCCCTG
>NW_008236209.1:6561387-6566002 GCF_000691975.1 Corvus brachyrhynchos
AACCCCCCCCCAAGAAGTCCACCGGCCCGGCGACGGCCGACGCGGTCTGTGGGGAGTGCCTGCCGGGGTGAGCGGGGCCGGCCCGAGCAGAGCCACACCTGGGGGCAGGCAGGGAGGGGCTGGGCAGAGGGGGCTTTACCTAAGGCTACCCATGGTCCCACATGGGACCTAAGAGGAGCCTGGTGACCCAGTGATGCCTCTGTGAGGACACTGCTAATGACATGGAAGTTAGGCTCGTCTGGTGGGTCCTGTTGTGGCTGCAGAGAAGGGAACCTGAAGGCTCCTGTAAATGAGCCATGAAAGAAAACTTCCAGATTCAAATTGTTCTGTAGACACTGGGGTGGCTGCGCCCTGGAAGATATGGGGTTGTAGACCACTATGGTTCGTAGTCCCCAAAGAGGGGGTTAAGGGGTTACTGAAATGAAACAGCTGCATACAGCCAGCCTGTGCCCAGCTCAGGGGTGGCCAGCAGTGGGTCTGGGACAGGAGCGAGTCAGGGTTCCAGTGTATGAGCCTCTTCTCAGACAGAGCTGTAGCTGGGGTGTTCCTGGCCCTTTGAGGAGCTATTAATCAGTATAATCCACTTCAGCAGACATGGGAGTGGGGGGCTATTGGAAAGATGTTGCTTCTTGACAAATGGCTGGACATGAACAAGTAGGTGTGATGTGGCTCCAGCCAGTGATGAGAGCCCTGTTGCTCCTGTTGCCAGCCAGGCAGGAGTGCGGGGTCAGCTGTCCCCCTCTGCTACGGGGTGGGTGGCACAGCTGGCTGCACAGCCAGGGTGGCGGGAGCTCGGTGGGCGCCAGGCTCTGCTGAGCCCGTCTGCTCTGTTGGCAGGTTTTACCGGAAGGCACGGATCAGCGGGCAGCTGGAGTGGGAGTGCATTCCCTGCACCAAGCAGACGCCATCCTCCGAGCCACAGTGTAGGTGCCCCCGCTCTGGTGGGGTCAGGGCAGGTGATGTGGGCACAGCGGAGCCACAGCCCCACTGGAGGCGGCACGGTCATGGCATGTGACGAGGGATGGCAGGGAAGTGCTGGTCCAAGCCTCGGAGTTTGGCTCCAGCGCTTTGTGGCTGTTTGCAGGTCGGTCCAGAACAAACCTGGTGAAGGTCGCTGTCCCTACTGTACCACCACAGGACACAGCCCTTCTTGCACTGACGAGCAGCGCCCTGGTCATCATTGTCCTGGTGCTTCTGGCACTCTCCATCATCTACTGCAAACGATTCTGGAAAAGCCAGTGCCAGAGAGGTGAGTTGGTGCTCTTCTTGCCGTGCCGTTCACCTGTGCCCATGGCCCCTTCTTGCTGTGTAGAGCATTGCCGCTTTCACAGCACAGTAGCCCAGCTGTTCCTCACCTCGTACAGAATAGACACCTCATCCTGCTTCTCATGCCTGCAGGACCTCTCATGTACTTTTCCTGCTCAGTGACACAGAGGAGCCTCCCTCCTTCTTAGGGCCATCAGGAGGAGGAGGAGGCCATTTCACAGTCAGAACTGGCGATCCTCCCTTCTGAGGTTTCTCAGTTGGGTGGCTCTTTTCTGCTGAAGGAAGAGGGCTGTAGGTTTGGTGGCCAGGGTTGGGGCAGGATGGCATCCAGCAGCGTGCTGGGGAGCTGCTGGCTCCCAGCTCCTTGCTGGCAGACATACCACAGGGCTGAGGACATGCTAGGGAAGTGAGCCAAGCCTTTGCTCAGGCTGTTTCTCTTCTATCCTCCAAGTCTTCCTGAGGACTCAGAACTTCTCAGGCCAGCGAGCAACATTCCCAACTGCAGCAGTGCCCGGCAGGTTCCTGTGTGAGGAGCAGATGTCTGGACCCTGCTGCCTGGGTGTGAAGAACTTGAGCCCTTGCTACAGGCAGGCAGAAGGTACCTGCTCTTGCTGCCTTCCCTGGGGAGGGAGGGTGGTGCTGGGTTCCAGCTCACATGGTTCCAGGATGAGATGCCCTTAGGCAGGAAGGATGGAGCTGGATGGTGAGCTCCACTGATCCATGCTGGTTTCTGGTTCCAGGCCCTGTGGAAGCAGTGCAGTTCATTTCGGATGGGGAAGCTGTGGGTCTCCAGCTTCCCTCTCTCCAGCCAGAGATGGACTTGCCACCAGCCATTGCAATCAGCACTGCCTCCAAAGCCCAGCTGGGCAGGAGTCTCCTGGAAAGCCAGCCCCTCATCCGGGCCTCAGGCCACAGCGACTGCTTGGACGGGGTCCTGCCACCCCCTGCCCCCAGACAGGACCGGCCGGGCCCAGTGGAGGCCCTGGCCCCCCTCTCCTCCTGTGCCTCTGAGATGCAGCACAAGTGGCCACATGCACCAGTGGAGTGCACTGAGCTGGACCTCCAAAAGTTCTCCACCCAGGCAGAGTTCATGGGTAGCGAGCGGCTGGAGGATGCAGCAAGCCAGGCAATGAAGAGGATTCCAGCAGAGAGCGGTGGTGTAGTGCAGGAGGGGGCTCATCACTTGCCCACAGCTGAAATCCCACAGGGGGAGCAGCCGGTAAGTTCCTCATCACTCCTCAGAACTACTGCCAGTTGCCCAAGGCTTGGGCACAGGGGCTGGGCTTAACATAGGGGTAGGAACATGGACTGAAGTATGTTAGTATGGGGTGATAAGGCTGGAGGAGAAACAGCATTCCCTGAGCCCCTGTGATGGCCCTGGGAACAGTGCCAGGCGTTGCTGTTCTCAGCAGACTGCCACCAACCTTGGGGTCTTTGTCTCGCCAGGTGGATGATGTCCAGAGCCTGGTGACTCAAATCAGCAGCACGGCCAAGGGTAAGTGGCCTTCCAGTCTCACCTTTGTACTCCAAGTACTGGCATATCAGAGAGGCAGGTTCTTGGAAGGGAGCTCCTCCAGAAGCCCACCATGTCCCCACCAGGGACTTACCTGACTTGTGGCCTTTTGTGCTGGTCCCCAGGGTACATTTTCTGTGAATCTGCCTTGAGTGGCCTGCAGGCAGGTGGCCCAGCTGTTACCAGCTTTCCAAGACTGAGCCAGCTCCATGTTGCTGAGCTCTAAAAGTGATGTTGGAGGAGATACTGTCCTGGCAGGGTGGTTTTCACCTGCTCGGCAGGGGCTAAGGCTGAAGACTGGCTGTTCCCTTGCCCTTACCCTGTCTGAGTAGGATGGGTACTAACCCAGCTTTGCTGTGTTGCTGCCCCCAGGTCTCCCAATAGCGGAGCTGCCCCATTCCTTGGTGCAGTCACTTGCATTCTTGTTGGACCCTTCCTTGAACGGTGTGAAGAACTTCAGCCACGTGGCACTGGAGCTGGGGCTCATGCCCCAGTTGCTGGGACGGATTTCGGGGTTTGAGCAGCTGGTGGCACACTTCACCTACGCGGGAGCCACGGTCACTGTCCCACTGCTGGCGCAGGCGCTGCAGCGGCTCCAGAGGTTTGACGCCTTGCTCCTGCTCTGCGACCACTTCACACTCAGCCCCACGCCAGACCACCAGCGCTAGAGGACAGGGAGGGACGGAGGAAGCTCCATGCACTGTTGCTGGTGTGGAGAGGATCCAGTGGCCTGCAGTCACATAACATCCCTGGTGTGCATGGCAGGAGAACATAGAGATGGTCTTTGCATCATGGAATGGAAGGACACAATGGGGGCATCCCTGCACAGGGGTTCCAGGAAGCACAGCTGTGCCTTTTACCAGCTCTGTGGGGGAGGGCTTGCTCAGGCCCTTACAGAGGCTGTTTTTCTCTGGCTGGGACACCCTTGCCTGTCAGTCGCTGTGCTGCCTGTGCTGTGCTGCTCTGGCTGTGCAGTGAGCCCTGTCATGCCCCACTGTTGCTATGGGGTCCCTCAGCCATGGGACTCGGGCTCCACGGGCAGTGCTCTCCTATAAGCCCAGCCATTACCTCTCTTCCATTCCAGCTTTCCCATCCTTCCTCTGGCCCATGCTCTGTTTTCCCAGGTGTCAGTTGCCACTTTCCCAGTTTACTTTTCAGTTGCTTCTCTCCCTCTGTGCTGCAATTTCTGTGGCAGAGAACCTGGCCATGGCTGGTATGCCGGGCTCCAGCCTTTGTCCCCCTGTGCCACCCTGGCACATTCCTCTTGTGCCCATTTGTGGTGCGGTGCAATACCCTGGCAGGAGTTTTGGACTGATTGCCAGGATGAGCTGATGTATGTCCTTGTTGTGGGGCTGTGGCTGCTGGCCATGGGCAGGTGCTGGCTCACCCCAGCCCTGTGGCTGTTCACTGCCCATCGCCTCCAAGGCTTCGCAAAATGGCACAGGGTGTCAGGGGCAGGGATGCTGCACCGCCGTACCCTGGGGAGCGGGAGGCAGCTGAGGGCTGAAGCTGTAACTGGTCACAGGCAGCAGTGACGTTCCTGTGCCAGCCACAGCAGGAGCTCCAGGAGCTCCTCCTCTTTTAAAATAATATTTTTCTTTTTTTTTTCCTGCCTAAAAATGGCCTGATTTCTCATTCCTAGGAGTTGCCTACTGGGAAGGGGGAGCACGCTTCTGCTTGGTATTTTCTCCTGGGGGATTTGTCAGAGCTTGCCATGGTCTTGCTGTCACTGGTCACCCTGATTTTGGTGTTGTGCCTGCAGCCTGGGGGCTGCGGGCAGCTGGGCTGTTCTCAGCCTGCCGTGGCCACTGGGGCTCTGCTGGCGGCGCTCCACAG
>NW_008236209.1:6566046-6585069 GCF_000691975.1 Corvus brachyrhynchos
GGTGGCTCAGCGCCCGGCAGCGCTGGCAGAGCGCGGTGCTAATGACACCACGGTGAGGGTTCGATCCCTGTGTGGGCCATTCACTTCAGAATCGGACTCCATGGTCTTTGTGGTCCCTTCCAACTCAGGATACTCTGTGATAAATGTCACCCTAGCTGGCCCGAGACTCCCAGACAGCATCCCTGGGGCTGAGCTGCTGACGTTTGTTCTGCCTCTGTTGCTTTGATCCTCACTGCCGTGGCTGGGTCTGCTGAGTGCTTTCTGCTGTCATGCCTGTCACCGGGGTCTCAGGCCAAGCCAGTGGTGTGGCAGTCACCAGCAAGTGGCACTGTTACCCCACTGCCAGCTGCCCCTCCCCAGGCCCCCTCGGCTGAGCCCACAGAATTCTCCTTTATCTGACCACAGTACCTGAAAGAAGCAGGTACCCTTCTAGGAGGGCAGACGTCCTCCACACCCTGGGTATTAATAGCTGCTGGTGTTTCCCTTTCCTGTTTAATGATGTTGGGGCTTGAATGTGCCCAGGACGTGCTCAGATAAGCAAAGGCATGGGCAGTTTCAGCTGGATCTGGCACTTTCTCTCACTGCTTGTTTCTTCCACAGTCAAGGCCGTTTTACTGCTCTTTGCTCCCCAAGACCCACAGCGTTGAACCTTGTGCCATGTGGGGCCAGGATTAGTCAGACTCTTGCTGCACTCTTGGGCTGTTAGGGAGCAGCCGGGAGTGTTGCTGCAGCACACGCAGCCTGGGGCCAGGGATTTCCTGTTTGAGGCTTTTCTGTGGCACGGAGAGTGCTGGGTTTAATCACCTCACAAAATCCAGTAAATATTTAATCCCTTTGTGGACATAGTCACTTCCTGTGGGAAGGAAAATAACTTCACCCGCTGCATCTGAGTAAGAGCCTCCCTGCAGCTCGGCTAGCCGGCCCTGGCTTTGAAGTTGGAACTGGCCTGGGCAGCTTGTCCTGTGTGTTCCTGTGTCACCAGTGCCACCAGTGTGTGATCACTTGGAGTGCACAGAGTTGCGGCAGCTGGGTAGGATGGCAGAGCCAGCCTGCTCCTGTCACAGGGCAGTGTCAGGAGTAAGAGATGGGCAGGAAGGGCTGGTAAATTAAAGCTGTGAATATCGGGGACATATTACAGGTGTGTGCTGCAAATCTTTTCACATGCTGGGCAGCTCCACTGGTGTGCTGGGGTGGGTCTCTGGGCCAAGCAAATGGAATGAGGCTTTAGTTCATTTGTTTGGGTTTTTTACTCACTTTTATAAAGAAATCAACCCCATTTCCTTCATAGCTTTTAAGGTAAACTATTATTTTTCAGTTGTTTGATGTCTGAGCAGTATTCCTTACAGTCAAAACTTAACCCCTGCCTTGAGGGTGCAGCGCATTGGGTGGGTGTGTGCTGTGTATGGGTATGGGTATGGGCTGTGCCACACAGGGTGTGTAGGGTGGGTGTGTGCTATGCCACAACTCCTGCCTCACTGGTGCTGCCCATCAGGCCTGGCCATGCCACTGAGTGTGCTGCCTCAGCACTGGTTAGCAGGGGCTGGTTTTAGATGTGTTTGAACTGTTCCCCCACACAGCCTCACACATGGTATCAGTGCAAGTCACACTGGCTGGTGCTCCAGCAGGGCTGGACACTGCACAGGAGTGTTGCAGGATGTGGCTTTTCAGCAGTGAGGTTCCCCCAGCTCCCAGCCAAGGGCTGCTCCCCACTCTCACTGTGTCCATGGCAGGCACCTTCCTTCAGCTGTGGTGACAAAACCATCTGTGTTTACAAGGGCCAAAAGTTCAACAGGTAACCTTTAGCCCACCCTAAGACCCTTTGGCCAGGCTGCCTCGAGCCCAACCAGAGCCCTCAGGGAACCATGAGAGCCTTGGAAACAGTGATAACGCTGTGACTTGGACATCAGAACAACGGTGATCCCTGGGCAGGGAACTGCTTCAGTGGGGAACCAATGGACTTGATACTTGACTTTTGCTTTTTAATAGTATTTTCAACATAATACATGGAATGTAAGGGAGGGAAATTCCTGAAGTGCTGGATCTCACGTCACAGCCTCAGGAAGCCATTTGTGCCAAGCTGGCATGGCTCACAGAGAGGTGAAAGAAATCAAATAACTCTGCATCTGCAAACTTGAGCTGGGACTGAAGGGTGGAAACACTCCAGTGCAGTGGGGTTGTTTTTTTACAAGTGATTGGTTTCCACACCAGTCTTGCCTGGAAGTCTGATTTGCAGAGGAATTTGTATGATAAGTTTAAATCCAGCGCTGTTCTGGGAAGCTCTTAAGCATAGACTTAAAATAGGCACATACTTCAGTGTTGTTAAAGTGTTTATTCTGATGAACAATTGATGAACATCCCTCGGGTGCTGTTCCTGAACAGGGGGCTCATGAGAGCTGTCCCTCCAATGTGCTTTTACAGAAATAGGCAATACTGAAGAAAACTTGGTGTTACTGATCTGAGCACACTTCTTGGAAGAGTCTGCAAGTGTTGGGGGAGATACCCTCTCCATGTTGGATTATTTGATACTTCAGACTCTGGTGCTTTTCAAAAAAAGAAAATCACTACATTTCTGTAGCCATGGTTTACCCAAGGGAATACTTGTTGTTTTTTTATGGTAGATGTTATTTTTCTTTAAGGTTACGAATGGGTTATTTATATTTTTGTAAATTCTGCGCCGTTACTGTTGTAATTCTGCTGTAGTTGTTTCTGTTGGGTTTGGGGTGTTGTCTGTGTTCAAATGAAGCAGAAGCTGAAGCTCCTGCCCTCTGTTAATGGAAGGGGGATGGTCCCCCACATTCCTCCAGACCTGGTGCTCTCGAGTGATGTGTGTTTGTAGTTCAATAAATTTTGGAGCCAGACATGGTGATGTTTGGTGAGTTTTGATTCCTCTCCCCATCACCTGCTGGTGGGAGCTGATGCTGCAGGGGCCAGTGGGGGCTGGAGGGCCCTGTCTGGGAGGGGGCCCATCTGGCAGGGCAGGCAGCACTTCTCAGAGAGATGCTGCAGCAGCTGAGGCCATCGGCCTCATGGGCACCTGCCCCAACCACAGGCATCAGCTTTTGGTTTTGGGTGGGTTTAACATTCCCCAGAGGGGCTAAGTCTCAGGTGTGGTTCACGGCATGGCCTGGGGACAGAGGGAGGCAGAGACCCCTAAGCAATGCCCAAGGAACTCCCATTCCTGAAGCTTCGCTGAGGAGCAGTTGCTGTTTAAGCTCGGTAATTACAGGTTCGTTAAGCCTGTTCATGCCCTTACACTGATCTGTTTAAAATAATTATTAGTATGAAGGATGTTTTTGGTCTAATTAAAGCTATGATACTTGTCCAAACTCTGGCAGGCTCTATGAGTGCTTGCAGTGCTGCAGCTCATCCTGTGTGTGAGGATCCCCATGCAGTGCTGTGTCTGCAGCCCTGGCTGCCTCTGTCATACCACAGGATAACAGCTATGGACAGCACAGCCTCCGGAGTCAGGGCCCAGAAGAATCAGCCATCCACCCCCAAACACAAAGCCATGCAGTGGTACAGGTACTCTGCACCCAGAGTTTCCAAAGAAGCCTTTTCTGTGGAGTATGTGGGTGCCTGGAGCCTGTTGTCCCAGACGCTCTACATGGTGCAGCCCAGGTGTTCTGAGAGCACCCAACCTCACCACAGTCTGCAAGGGGTGATGATCCCCGTGTCCATGCCTGCACCCCAAGGCAGAAGGTGTGGGCAGGGTGCTGTGGCCCTCCCATGGGCGACCTGAGCCCAGAGCTCTGCCTGTGCCTGTCACTTGGCCAAGGCCACTGTCACTGCAAGAGGAGAGGGCCAGAGGTGTCCATTGGGAGAGCAGCTTCCTGCATGCTTTTGGGGTGGGAATTCAAGGCATGCCATGCCTTACCTTCAAGTGATTCCTGGCTCTGGGGTTGTAACCATCCAGACTCTGCATTCTCAGGTGACTGGACACACTGCAGTAGGTAAAGGGTGGGTGGGTTTGGCCACACCTCAGGTCTGCTCCTCTGAAAGAACAGGGGCACCCCTCCCATGCAGAGCAGACGCTCCCACCCAAGGCAGGAACTCCCAGTGAACAAGAGGTTTACACCCACTCTGCTCCTCACCTCAGAGCGCTTGTGTTGTCTGGTCTTGCCTCGTTTTTGGCTGAAGCCCAAGGAGCAATGATAAATCAATCATGTTCCCCTCAAAGTACTTGGGATTCTCATACTCCACCCTGGGATAAGAGGTAGCTCCTGTGAAGCAGAGCTGGCAGATCAACACATGTGCTCCATGTGAGCAGAGAAGTGTGGGGTTGAGGACCCATTCCTTGGTGGCCACTACAAGGCTGGCTCCCACCCCCAGTCCTGGTGCCGCCTCAGCCACACTTCACAGAGAGGTTGGCAGCATGTCAGGGTGCTGGGGTACCCGGTCCTTACCTCAGCTGCCTCCAGCAGGAACATCTCCAGCTGGGATGCAGAGCTGTGCAAAGGCACTCAAAGCTTGGTGAGCCTCCAGCTACCAAGGGAATGCCAGGGAATGCTGTTTGGCCCAGACAAGGCACATGCACCAGGCCTTCTCCTGAGCTGTCTTTGGAGCAGGAAGGCAGACATCTGTCCTGCTGCTCCCAGCAGCCACAGATCGCAGCCAGCAGTCCTACTGAGCCACATGTTCCTGACCAATGGGGGTGAGCTTCAAGAGCTCTAGTGAAAAGTGTGGGGTGTGGATACCTCACCTGCACACCCTGAAATGTACCTGCAGAGGTAGGGACTGTGGCCCTGTCCTTGTGTGGACAGTGACCCCTCAGCAGAGCTTATCTCAGACCTGCTGAGGTGAGATTGCAAGTCTCGTGAGGTCTTTGTATCCTTGTCACGGGTGACCCCCGCTCTGAGGGCATGTCCTTCTCCCCATGAGCACTGAGTGGCAAAGGGGGAGCTGGTGGAGGGGGCTGGCCAGGGTGAAGAGGTGCTCTCACAAATGAAGTGTTCCAGGTGGGATCCTGCCTAGAACCAGATTAATTCATGAGTTCTGTGTTAACAAGGACAGCATGGTCTGTGGACAGTGAACTCGGAGGAGCTTTCTAAGATCTCCCTCATGCAGATTCTGAGGGCACAGAAGAAGAGCTTTCACAGTTGGACTTTTTACTAAAGCCCTATGTTTGCATTGGGCTGAGATGACCTGGATTAAGAACAACGTTTTGTTAAAGCACCTATTGAAATGCTGTCGTTAACAGGGAGGGGATGGCTGCCCTTTTCCATGCAGGAGAGGGGAAGCACACACTGCTCTGGGGAGCCTGAGCTGCAGTGTTTATTGAGAAAAGGGGCAGGAATGACACCGACAGCTCTGGAGCGCCCTGGCAAACAGCTTCCCTGCTTTCACACTTCATTCCTTGCCTAACCAGGGGGCTCACCAGTAAAGAAACCTTAAACACCTGCCCTCTGTGTGCCCCTGGGCCCTGCACAGGGGTGGGGGAAACAGGCAGATAAATTTCCATTGCTAAAATTGAAGACTGAAATCCATTAGAGAGACCTGAATTTCCATACCCAAGTTCCTTTCCTTCTCCACTTTCCTTCCCCACAGGTGGTGTTTTTACTGTTTCTTCTCTGATTTTCTCATTCTGTATTTTCCCCAGGCTTCCCCTGCACACTCAGTTCTCACCTCACCGAGTCTCTGTAGGACACGAGGGCAATCACAAGCAAAGCAAAACACACATTTCGCAGCATATTGTTGAATTGGATGTGTTTGCCAGGAGGCAGAAATCTATTTTTCTTCTGTCTTCCACACTCACCTTCCCAACCTGTCAGATCACTCACAGGGACTTTCAAAAAGCAGCTGAAAACGTCACAGTGCACGTTTGGGGCACGGTGTCCAAGGCTGCTGGGTGCCCCTGCAGGAAGTGCCACCGTCACCCATGGTCTCAGTGGGCAAATGAGCCACCAGACTCTGAGGAGCTGGGCAGAATGCTTGGGGGAACATCAATGAGAGCAAAGCATCTCATCTAGGACCAAACTGTGAGCAGCAACATCCACCACAATCGAGAAAAAAAAAAAAAATCCTAATTCCTTTATTGGCAGCAGATGTTCATTTTTAAGGGGAAACAAATCCAGACATGAGCTGTGCTGGAGGCAAAAAAGCACTCTGTCTTTGGGGACAACCTGATGCCAATAATTATTATTATTTTTATCCTTCAAAAATACATTATTATCCCAAATGAAATTCCTATATTCCTGCCTCGAGCCCTGGTGGTAAATGAGGTTTTTGAGCCTGGCCAGCCTGTTTCTCTATGACAATTAGTGCTTTAATGAGAGCTGGTAGCCTGGGTACTGGGCTGGTTTGCCTTCCAATACAGCAGCATTAGGGATGGAATTTTAGCAAAAGAATAAAGTGTTTTTACAACCCATTAAATACCTCTTCACACTCCCCCTCATTCTCCCCTGAGCTGGTTTGAAGGAATTACAGGATTACAAATAAATACCCCAATCAAATACAACAGAGCCAATGTTCATCATTTCTTACCTCCTACAGTTAATGTTAACATGTCAGAGCAACGCCCCAGGTCTGTGCCCTGGCTACCTCCAAAGTCAGACAAGTCAGACGACCCCAAGCTGGAGCTCCCATCCTGCCCGGGCCCTTGTGCTATGGGACCCAGGGAACAGAGCAAGGACATTTCCATCGAGAGCAGGTGGGCTGTGAGCTGCTTTGCTCCTCACCATTGTCTTATCCTGGTCCTGTCCACAGGGTATTCCCAAAGCATGTGCCCCACGCCCTCTGCCCTGGGCACCTACAGGGTCATGCTCCTGCCCTGCAGCACCTGTGCCACAGAAAAGTGTTAGAAATGGCAGCCTGGTGTTGAGAGTGTGTGTGTGGACACAAACACATCAATACAGACAGAAATGAAATGGAGGAAAGGCTCCTGTCCCCAACTTTGTACGGGGAGGGGGAGCAGAGAATGTGTTAGCAATGCTCAACACTACAGAGAGGAAAATTGGACATTTGTCCTACCTTCCCCCTCAATCCCTCCTTCCTGCACAGTGACCAGGAGAAACAAAGGCAAAACAAATAAACTGACAGCTTGGCTTCACAAAGAAGCTGAGAACTACTCAAGTGGTGAAGATGTTCCCATTTATAGCTGACATGCCTGAATATATTGCTAAATATTCATGGTCTTTATTTGCTCTGTTAATCATAACAGTTCCCCTGGAGAGTGAATGTCCCTACATCCTGCCCTGCAAGCTGTGCAGGACAGCAGAATACTTATATTCTCCTAAATGAAAGGCAAAGTAAGGCAAGTCAGAGCAATTCTCTTAAATAGAACACAGGGTGTGTCAAATTTAATAACGGGGGAAAATCTATATCCTCCCATATACAAACGAAACACAAACGTAAAGAGGGAAAGGACACTGCATTAAAGACTTTATTTGGAGTGCAGCCATTGCCATCTCCATGCAGGAACAGTCGGCGTCAGTCACTGCTCATCAGCACGAGCAACTGGTGTGTTTAATTCCAGAACAGGGTGAGAAATGGAGATGAACAGTTAAATAACTGAACTGTGGAGTTCAGGAATGACAACGTACTGTGAAAGAAATACTGTAATGGTAAAAACTAAAACTCGATTCCTTTCCAGCCTTTAGGAGAGACTTGCTTTATTAACCTGAAGGTGAAAGGTCTGAGCAGTGCATTACAGTTCAAAAGCAGATGAAACTGTCCAAAACAGCCCAGAGCCACCCAGCCTACTGCAACTCCCCACTGGTGGAACTGTGGTAAATCCATCACTGAAGTGATCCAGGCACTCCTTGTATTCTGAGTTCTGCCATGTTTGGCATATAGCACCAGTAAAAGGTCAAAATAAGCTGTGGAAGATGAAGGAAGCTGCGAAAGGTTGAGACCATTGATTAATTGATTGCTTAATTCCTGTGGAAAACTGCCTGAGACAGGATGTGGCTGCAAACAAATATTGTCTGTCTCAAAAATAGAAACAAAATCTGCTGCTCTGAAACTTGCTGCCATCATTTTTGTTAGGTATCATAAATTATCTCCTATCGGTACCCACAGTCTGGCCACCCCGGAGTCACACTGATTGTGGTGTTCAGCTTGGCTCCAAGTGTGGGTTTGAAATGGAAATGTCTTCTGCAGTGCTGTAGGAACAGCAAGGAACGGTCAGAATGAGGCTTTGAAAATCCCTGTTGCTGCTGTCAGCTACAAACACAAACTGCAGGTCCCTACAGAGCAGAAATCCTGGAGACAGGAGACCACCAAGGTCCCACAGCCTGCAGGACACAGTATGGATCGGATACAGATGTATGCAATGAAAGCATGTGGGAATGATATAGAGAATATAAACCATCATGCTCTAAAGCCCCATTAATTGTGAAGTAATAAGCAGAAATTCCATTAATGGGGACACACCCTGTACTTGCCCCTTACAGTGTCCCATAAAGCAGTTGGGTTTGTCTCCAGCAGATGCATTAGATTGTCCATTCATCTGATTTTATAAAGCAATTAGTCTGTTCTCATCTGCCAAGGAGACTTTTATGGGCCTGTCATGGAGGAGTCTCTTCAAGTGACAGACTACTCTGTTGTACAATCAGACCCGGTTCCTGCAAAGACTGTGGCTTTTGGGGGGGTTTATTACTATTTTTTCCCTCTTGCCTCTGGTTAAGCGAGAGCTGCTCTCCACTGACAGTTCGCCGCAGTGTCCTTCTGCAATTTGGCACTACTGAACTGGGCAGCATCAGCCAGTGTGGGCTGCTGGGGGAGTGAAACATCAGTCAAGGGCCAAGTACATTAATCCAGCCCTTTATACCAGGGCAAAGAACAAAATACCAGGGCTGGGGAGCAGGGCAAGAGGTGCTTTTGATTTGCTGCCTGTGGGGACTCCATGTGACCTCCCGAGGGAGGGTTTGCTCCAGCACACCCCAGGCACAGCACCCACACCCCTGCCTGCTCTGGCCAGTCCCTCCTGGCTCTCTCCAGCACTGCTCAGAGCAGCCTTTGGTACCCCTGCCCCATCCCATCAGGGACCCCAAAGGACATTAGTCCTGCTCCAGTGCAGACACCCAACATCAACAGCCCATTTGGGGAGAGAGGGGCCTCCAATGTACCTGCTCTGCACATTGGGAAGAGCCAAGCACTGGGAGTACTCTGGTATCACCTCAGGAGAGCAGTTTAGGAACAGACCCTGGAACTGGGGTGGGGATCACTGCTGAGCACTGGTAGGACAGGGCAGCTTGTGAAATGCCATTAGTCTTCAAACCAAGCACTGGCTGCACGCTGTGCCTGGTGCTAGACCTGCCCTCACTTGCCGGTATTCCTGCCTGGGCTCCATCCAAAGTCTGGGAGATCAGAAGCGTTCCTTTGCCCACCGCAGCGCAGAAGTAGTGGCGGGGGGAGGCGGCGGGAGAGAGCAGGTGGGTTCTGTGGGGGCAGGTGGGTTCTTCGGGGACAGGTGGGTTCTTTGGGGGGCAGGCAGGTTGTCTCCACAGTCGGTGAGAGGGCAGAGCTGTGTGCCCGGGCTCAAGGGACAGACTTTCCTGCTGCCTGGGGCACAGGGCAGCTGCACATCATCTCCCACGCAGGAATTCGGGGTGTGCCTTTCACATCCAGTCTCCCAGGTGAGGGTCAAGCTCCTTCCTCCCCTGATCTGTGAGTGACTGAAGATGCCGAGTTATTTCTCAGTGCAAGAAGATGGTCTGACACTGGCCCACCTACACCCCCACTTCCAGGGCTTAAGATGGATTAAACTGAAGACATTCCCCTTTATCCCTGCAGCGTGCTTTGGCCAGCCCCTCTGTACTGTTTTCCACTTGAAGAGCTAAGTGATGATGATTGTATTCTGTTTCTCCTTCCTGAGCTAGTTTTCTGACTCATTGTGGGGGTTTTTCTGCTAGCTTTTTGTTAATCTAGTTGGCATGCTGTGGTTTCTTTGTTCATTATGTGGTGGGGCTATATAAGAGGATTTGTCTCTGGAATTCAGGTATCCCCTGCACTGTGTTCCCTGTTATCGTCTTCATCAGCAACTCTGCTGAAGGCACTCTGCTGCATTTGGCATGAGCTAACCTTAATAAATTTGGGCTGTTAATCACTCAGACATGTCTCGTTGGATCTTTCACACTGATTTGTGTGTGCTTAAATAGTTTGCCGGGAGTAGACTTGTGGTGACTCAGTGTTTCAATAATCTGCCCTCCAAATTCTCCCTCGGGGTTCTGCCCCGCGGGGGCTTCGCCGGCCGAGGGAGCCGCGCCACAGCCACCGAAGGCACCGGGTGAGGGTTCGGTCCACAGATAGGAAGAGGGAGGGGTCTCCTCATGGCGGAGGATTCTCCTCCCACCCCACTCCCCTGTCCGGTTCCAGCTCCGGGTCTGCAGGACACAAAGAGCGCTGCTGCTGCCCCGGCCGGGGCAGGACCGTGCGCCCACCAGCACTGTCCGGCTGGGAGCGGGAGCACATCCTTGGTCCTGTTTCTGGGAGCTCTCCCTTGGATCCCGGCGCCGCTCAGAAAGCCATTTCCACAGGTGGGCGGCGGGACTGGAGACAGATTAAGGAATGTTTAAGCATCTATTTACATGCTGAGTTGACTCAGACCCAGCAGAAGCCGAATTTCACAGATTCCCTTTTCCAGAGCCTGGCTTAGAGTCCAGCAGGGATGCAGCCTCCTGCCTCAGGTGCTGTCAATCAAACTGAGGTGTGCCCCAGTCAAACAACGCTCAGGTTATATTTTTTTATATATATTGTGCATTCTATGTTTGCCTGAGAGCTGCTGGGAGTTAGGGCATCCTAAAGTGATACAGGAGCCTTGGGGCATTGGGCGAAGCATGCAAGGCCCTGAATCTCACTCAGGCATTGATAATTATCAGTCCAGATAACTGAGCCGTTACGGAGATTCGATACAGTCAGCTCTTACATCCTGCCCATTTAGGGGAGAAAAATTCAGCAATGAGGAGATGCTGCAATTGACAGATCCAAGGAAAACCAGCCAGGTTATTTCTGACAGCAAGAGATCGCTAACTACAGGGATTAGCAGAAGATCAAGGGAGTGTGGAGAGACCCACTTCTCTGGAGTAAGGGCTTGGATTCCTCCAGAAAAAAAGGTTATTAAGCCATTTAAGGAAAGAAAAGAAGGAAAACAAACCTAAGAAATATAAAAGACAATACATGGCAGTTTGAGAGCTGCTATCAAAAGCTAATGAGGGGTGAGGAACAGTAGAAAAGCAAATGATAGCTTCTCTTAATAATTAAATGAAGTGATGCTCATTAATTAGACATGATTTTAACATTTTGAAAAACTTACAATTATGCTTTTTGACTGAAAACAAACCCTGCTGTACAGTGAGGGAAGAGAGCGCTGGCACCCAGCACAGACAGCTTTGAATTCCCATGTTCAATAATTGTGAGCTCCAAGCAAAGTGCCTCAGGGACCAAGCATTCACCCATTCCTTCTGCCACTCCTCATGTTCTGCTGTTTTCTTCTGGTGCAGGCATTGCAGTGCACACCCGAGGTACCCAACTGGGGTCAAGTGGCCTGAAGAAAGGACCCCCCTCCTTTCTGTCCTGTTCTTTCTCACTGCACAAATGGAAAATAACAAAAAAAAAAAAAAAAACCAAACCAAAAACAGAACAAAAAAACAAACCAAACAGTCCTTAATTTTCCTTCTTTGGTCTGGCTTATCTTCCCCCAGGAAGGTGGTGGGAGTATGTCCTTATTCCCTCAAGTCACTCAGGCCCCCCCACTGCCTCTCTGGGCAGAAGCTCTGTCTGGGCTATCACCCGGGCAGACCAGGAGCCCCCCAGCAGATATGGCTGCCCTTGGGCTTCTGGAATCCATCACCTGGTTTGCACCAACTAGACAGCCCCAGAGTCCTCGGTTGCTCCTCACAGGACATTCCTTACGGCCCTTTCTTGCCCTCCTGTTGTTTAAATGAGACTTTCACAGCAACTAGTAACAATGCAGAATGATTCCATTCTTCAGTGAGTCAATGCTACAGCCCTGATGAAATATTTTGTGGCCTTTTGTAAAGTGCCAGTGTAGCTCTCTTTACTGAGTTAATATGTTTATAATAAAAAGAACTTCTCAATGAACTACATTAGTCTGTCATCATGCCCTCTGAGCCTACGGCCATGGCTCCTAGGGTGCATCCCTGCTCCCCTTGTCTGAGGGTGGCTTCCAGCTGCTGTGGGTGGGACAGAGGGCAGGAGGGGCAGCAGAATCTGAGAGGAAAATGGCTGTTAACAATCCTTACCTCTGTTGGATACTTTGCTATACACTAACTGGTGAGACTCCCTACGGATGGAGTTCATCTGCATGTCCAAGATCTTCCTTCAAACACCTGTCATCATGGATCCTTTTCTACTGCTGTGCATAGCCCCACATTATGGCACATGTTACAGGCCAGTGAGTCAGCCCAGTGATGGAAACCCAGATCCACTCCCTCTGATAGCAAAAAATGAGAAAACCGGAAAGTAGATCACTCTGTCTGAGAAGCTCCATGCCCCCTGTACATATTCCTGCCCCCTGGGCCAGCTGCAGCATGGGTTCTACTGGTAGAGTGCTGGAGAGGCTGTGTGCCCACCACGCCAAGCAGAGGAGGGGCTACAGTGAGACCAGCCAAAAGTCAGCAGTGAAAAGGCAGAGCAGCAACGCTGGCTCCTGAGGAGAGACTGGGAGATGCCCTTTGATGCCTCCCGCAGCCAGGTAACTCCCCTCAGCCCCGTGGCTCACAGGTCCGTGTTGGCCATTGGGAGGTTCCCAGTGGAGCATCTGGCCTGGGAGGCAGGTCCCTTCCTGCACCTGGTCTGCTCCACCCATGCCTCACGGCAGGACATGGCCCTGGGTGGCAGCACCTGGTCCTGAGCCTGTGGCGCCTTCTGGCAGATGCAGAGCAGGGACCGGAGCTCTGCGCGGAAGTTCTCGTTCAGCCAGCAGTAGATGAAGGGGTTGTAGCAGGTGCTGCTCATCGCGAACCAGTGCAGGGCAAAATAGAGCGAGTTCTTTGTCTTGATGCCCAGACTGGAGATGAGCACCACGTAGCAGTTCAGGGGGAACCAGCAGATCGCAAAGACCACCACCACCAGCATCAGCATCTTGATGCTCTTCTTCTTGTTCCTGTGGTGGGTGACGTACTGCTGCGTGGTGATGTCCCCGATGGCATTGCGGAGCCACAGCTTCTTGGCCAGACGCATGTAGGTGACAGTGATAATCAGCAGAGGCAGGAGGTAAAGAAGGAGAAAGGTAGACAGGTCCAGATACTTCCAGACCAACTCTGCAGGCTCAGGGAAATCAGGAAGGCACAGACTCCGGACAGTGGCTTCCCTTGAAAATGAAGAAATATAGATAGAGCACATGGCCATTGCTGTCACATGGGTGCTGCTGGCTCAGCAAACCACAGTGGGGGTCTCACACTGCCCACAGCCAGCTGGTCAGAGGTGTAGTGTGGACAGAGGGAGGATACAGAGCCACAGCTCTGACATGTCTCTCTCAGGCTGGACCTGCAGCCTCTGCCCTCCACGGGAGCACCCACCCTTCTGTGCCCCTCAGCAGCCAGGACCCCTCACCCTGCCATACCCCCCAGCACAGGATCCCTCAGCGAGAGCAGCTGTAGCAGCTCTAAGCCAAAGCTGTTCTGGAGGGGAGGGAGGGGCTGGAGGCTGTGAGAAAGCCTCACAGGCATGACCAACCCACCTCCCTTCCCTTCCCTACCCACCATTCCCTTGCCATCAGCTCCTACAACCTTCCTGCTACCTCTTAAAACTGGTGTGATGATTGGTCACTTGGCTCCAGTCGAACCACTGACAATTAACTGACAGAAGAACTGAGTGTAATCATACACAACAGCTCATTTTAACAACTCCCATACACCTGTCCCATCCCATCCAGGAACCAGGTGTGTTCCCACTGCCTGGCCAGCAGTGGCTCAGGCCCAGCACCCTTTGCTGCACCACGTGTCCCCTCCACACCCTGCAGCTGGTGACTGGAAGTGATGGAATTTATTTCCAGTGGATGTTTTCTCCTTTTGTTTCCCTTCCCCCCTCTCTTTTTCTTTCTTTCTCTTATTCCATTTTACTCTTCTCTCTTCATCCCTTGTCCTCTGTTCTCCTCTATTCAGCACAGATTTTAGCCCTCATCAAGCTGTACTGTTCATTGCAGTATTGATTAGTATCTTTAATATCCTGTTTTCAACCACTGGAGCTGCCTTTTGTGCCACAAATAGGAGACTGTTGAGAACAGGCAGCTGGAGCAGGGGATGAGGTCAGAGGAGTGACAATGGGTCCACCGAGCGCAGAGGACCTGGAGACGCCACTCAAGATGGGAACTGACGCAGAAGGGAAAATCATCCTTTCTGAACTGCAGTCTTGGCTTTTCCTCCCCTGGATCTGACTCACCCCTGGCACAGGGGACCTGCCAAAGGGGATGTGACAAGGCAATATTTTGGTGAATTCTGGTACGATCAGGGACTCAGATGTGCTGCTGTGTAGTACAGCCAGAGATGGATGTTGGTGGAGCTCCTGTTTCCCATCCCAGAACCCTAACCACTCCCTGGTAGGAATCTCAGGAGCCCTGGCCCTGCAGAGCTATTACAAGCAATATTACAACTGGGATTTTTTTTTTTCAATGGAAAGCAGGGACAGGAATAGCATGTCCTGGAAGTCCTTATATCGCTGAGCTGCCTCGTGCCAACACGGGGCTCAGTTTCCTCTGGCCATGCCAAAGGATGAGCAGAGACAGGTGCCCCGAAACAGATCATAGTGTTCGTTCATTCATGAGCAATTTGTTTCCTAATCCCCAAGCACAGCTGCGGAGCAATGCAAGCATGGAGTAACCCTGCCCTGTGTTTACAGTCTGGACAGTTGGAGGTATGATATCCCCTGAGTATCTCAGTCACATCAGGCACAAGCACAGGCAGGGGAGGACTGTGAAGCCCCAGTCACACTTCTAGCTGGTGCAGCCCCTCGTACACAAAAAGCAGTGACAGCCTGTGCAGACACTCACGCTCCCGTCCCTCACCAACAGGAGGGACTTGGCTGGGCTGCAGGAAATTAGATTTGTCCTTTATAGAGAAGGTCAATATCTACAATAGAAATCTCACTCCTACTGCCTGTCAGTGTCTCCTTGCCCCACTCCCTGGGATGCTGATCTCAGCCTGAAAATACAGGTCATGGTAATATTATCCCTTTGCCCTCAAGGCTGGCATCCCTGCGAAGGGCAGCACCAGCAGCGTGACACCCACCACAAAAATCCCACTTGGGTACTGTTACTCCTGTTTTCTAGACAGGAGAGGTCACAGCAATGCCACAGGCTGGTGGGGACAGGAGGGACAGAACAGGCTGGGTACCACAGAGGAAAGGACTGCAAGGGCAAAGCAACCCCAAAGTTTGGATTCTGTATTTCTCCCTGGCAGAGGGTTACAGCAGAGACAAGTGCCATTGCTGGGCCTTTTGTGGGGAGATATTAAAAGCAGAAGCTTATTTTTCTTTTTCTTTCTTTCCCTCTATATCAGAACCTGCTGTATTTTCTTATATTTCAGCAGTCCTCATGTGGATGTTAAATTCCACTTCATCTGCTGTCACTGTGCTCAGCCAAGCAAAGAGCTCCCTTTCCTGCGGGGAGGCACCATGGCATACCAGGACAGCTCTGGTTCCTGCCAAAGCACTGGACCCTCACCTGCCCCTCACTGGGTCCCCCCAACTCCACACTGGTTCCCCACAGCCCTGCTTCAGAAGAAGGGGGTGGGGGCTTCTCTTTGTTTTTCTCATTAGTGTAACATTGGGCAGAGGAACCTCAAGCTTCAGGGAAGGTTGGTCCTGCTTCATAAATCCACATGGATGAAATACAGGGAAGTCACAACCTGAGACTCAATGTATGAAGTCCTGGGGAAGAGGGATTGGTGGCTCTGCTGACAAACCAGGGTGGTCCCCTGCTCCTGCTCCCTGCAGAGCTTTGGAGATGTCAGCACAGGTATTCCCAACAGGAGGTTTATTTTCTTCCTTTTTGAAACTGCAGTTTGACTCTCTCTCTCCTCCCTGCCTGAGCAAGTTGGATGGGCTTGGTCTTGTTGGGTCTGAGGAACTGAGCAGGCAAAAGGAGGGAAGAGGAAAGTCCCTCAGGAGAAAATTATCTTCTCGGGACAGAGCCTCTCCTGGCAAGGCCATGGCACTGGAGGAGGTATGTGTCACTAATGTCTGTGCCCCAGCCAGGCTATGCCTGGGACTGCCCCAGCACGTGGCTGGGAGTGGGACCCAGACCCTCGTCTGGGCATGTGGGAAGTGGCAAGAGCAAACCCCGGGCAGCAGGCTCTTCCACAGCCCCAGCCTCTGCTGTGGGAAGTGGGATCTCACCCATACACCAACACCCTCTCATCCCACACCACTGTCCCCATGCCTGGGACACTCCAATGCCCTCCCTGCTGAGTGAGTGGCACTGCACAAGGGCTGCCAGACCTCCACACACTCACTGGGAAGGGGAGATCACTCACCTGTAGTTATACTGGAAAAGCTTTTGGTAGATGGCATGGGGCAGGGAGAAACAGGTTGCCATCAGCCAGATAACAGAGATGCTCAGAGCTCCCTTCGTCAGGGACATCCTCTGCTTCAGTGGGTTCAGGATGACCTGCAACAGAGACTCCGTCATGACTCTTCTCCCACAGGAAGCAAAGGCCCTCACAGCCCACAATGGGGGGTGGGCAGTTTGTGACATAACCTAACACAGCTAATGAGAGGAAAATGACAGCCATGATTAGGAAAATGTCCTGCTCGTTAGAGTGACCTGGAAAATGGGAAACATTGAACTTCTCAGTCTGCTCAGAAGAACTTTCAAACTTCATCCTCTACCTTGTTCTGTGAGAACCATTTTCCTTAAGCTAGGGGTTACATTAGGTCAAAAAAAGAAAAGATTCCCACACAATGGTCTTCACTCAGGGGTATGTTTGTTTATTCTGTATGAACTATATAGAAATGTCTCTTGTTCTAGCTGGGCCTGTGAAGCTGAGCTTTTCTCCCCTCTGCTGAGACAGAAACTCACCTTCCATGAAATTTTCTTTGTTAGATCTTTAAGCTGGTAAAATCTGATAGTCTGGAACTTACTATTTGACAATAGCACAGGGAAGGGGAGTGATTGCTAGGGATAAGCACATGGCCTGGGCTGTCCTTGCTGCCCTGCACTGGACACACAGCCAGCATTTGTCATGGCCACGGAGAGACATGGGTGAAAACTTCTCACAGCTCAAGTCTCCTCCCAGAGCCTTGGAAGGAAGAGGGTAGGGCAGTGTCACCTGGTGCCTGTCGAGAGCTATGGCTGTCAGGGTCAGTGTGGAGACATGGAGGGAGCAGTACTGCACAAAGCGGCTGATGTGGCACATGGCCTTGCCAAAAATCCACGTGCTGTTCACAAACCGGACCTGAGGAGAAACAACAGCTCATCAGCCAGAAAAACGTGCTGAAAACAAATACATGGGAAAGTCTCTTGGCTGGAACCTGAGCTGGCTCAGGGGTTCTGGCTGGTTGGGCAGCTTCACCTGAAACTTAAAGAAAGATCAGCTATCCTGGTCTCTGAAACACCTTTACAGAAGAGTTTATGGGGTCAAACCCTGCTGATTATGAAGTGGAGCTACCACAGCCCTCCTGGCCTGTTCTACAGACATTGCTTGTAAACAGTGGTAATAACTTTTTATTACACTAACAACTATATTTGGAAAAAGTGGACCAAGGTTTGATATCAACCCCACTGTCAGATCTCGAGAGATTTCATTGAAGCCTTTATCCAGCTGGCATCTCTGAAAAGTGTGACTACTTTCTTCCACTCACCCAGTATGACTGGCATTCAGACTGTTCTGACCCACTAAGGGACTCTCTAGTGCTCTCCTGCATGAGCATTAAAAACACATGTTCACCCAGGCACTTGTTCTCATCACCCAAAAAGCTCTTGCTGGGGTTTCATAGCACACATGGAGAGGCTTTAGAGTTTCTAGGAGTTACAGAGTCTTAACAGAGAAACAGAGAGCCCACAGGTTGCTGAACAGTGTTTTACTTGCCTGGGAGAGTTATCAGTTAGACTTGGTGGTGTTGGGTTCCCACCTCAGCCCTAGGAGAAAAGCCTGTGACCACCAGGCAGAGTTCTGGTGGGAGGGAGACTCCCGTCCTGGCTGAAGGGACAGCAAGACCAGCTACTTACCAAGGTGAAAGGTGTGTTGAGCAGTGTGATCATGATGTCTGACACTGCCAGGTTAGCGATAAACAGGCTGGTGGCAGAGTGCATCCTCTTGTTCTTCAGCACCACGTGACACACCAGCATGTTCCCAAAGAGAGACATGACAATAATGACCGAGTACGCCACGATTAGGAGCGCTTTCACTGTTGGTTTCTGGGATTCTGGCTCATATTTAGCCAGCTCAGCAAATTTCTCCCACTCAACAATGCGGCTCTCTGTCCAGTTGAAGATGGTCCTGTTAGTTGTGTGGTAGATGGACATGAGTTTGGCCAGTGAAGAGTAATGGTCAAACTCCCCAAGAAACCCCATCACCTGTGACCTGTATGGCTGAAGCAGTGAGCGAGACATAGTAGGTCAACCCCAGTCGTGCCTGCTGAGGAACAGTTCCAATGGTGTGTCCAAAAGGGGCTGGTTTGAGACCACACTTTCTCTCACATATCAAGAAGAGCAAGAACTTCACAGGTGAGCTCTGGGCTCAAGCAGGCTCCCTGACCATCCCGTGCTGCTGTCGCAGGAATTTCTTCCCAATGCAGAAACATTCACCTTCCACTCTAAACAAATCCAAAGATGTCTTTCCAGCAACTGAAATCTGAATTCTGAATAGAAACCAACACTTCACTTCCTGGACCAGACAGGTCTATATGTGACAGTGCATACACTACAGCATGATTACATGCCAGTTCCCTGCACACTCCAACCACAAGGAGAAACCAAACTCCCCACCCTTATCCCCCTCCCCAACTCCTACCCTTACCCCCCCTCACTTACCTCGCACTGCCCGGCCGTTTTTGTCCCCTTCGGCCTCCGGTCCCAAGGGGCAGCAGCGGCTCTTCCTGCTCCTACCGCGCGACACCCCGCGCCCT
>NW_008236209.1:6589627-6591330 GCF_000691975.1 Corvus brachyrhynchos
AGGGCGGGGGCCGCAGGAGCCGGGACAGCAGGGACGAACGGGATGGCGGGGGCGGGGATGGCGGGGGCGGGGGGGGGGGGCGGGGGGGGGCCGGGGGGGGGGCCGGCCCCCACCACAGTGGCGAGCGGGCACGGAGCATCTGTGTTTGCAGACCCCCTGGCAGTGCCTTAACGGGAAAAGGGGAAAACCATCCTCACAAGCCTCTCCCGGGACGAATCTTTGCGGAAAGGCTTCTGGTGGAGTTTCAGCGCTTTTTTTTTGGTGTTTTTCCCACGGCTGGGTCCCTCTTGACAGATGCTGACACAGAAGAGAGTTTAAGTTTCAAAGACTTTAGACAACATATTTTTAAACTACGTATTATAATCCTTCACGTTTTGCATCCTGTATGTGTCGCTTATTCCTTATTTAAAAAAAAAAAAAAAAGGATTTTTCCTGTCCATATCCAGTCCCCTGCATGATCGCCTTCCCCTGTCCATGGCTCTGCTCCTCTTGTCCATGTCCATGCTGTGGCCAGGCCATGCAAGGACTAAGACAGGGGAGTAGCTACAGGATGGGGAACACATGAGAAGGACATGGGACATAGAGGACGTGCCTCTTGTCAGACTCCAAATTCTACTTCTAAGTGAAAAGGTCCCATGCTGACATGTGGAGCCAAGAATTCACTTTTATTGTCAGTCCAGGCCAGTTCAATAAACAGGTCCGGTCATCCTGTGTGTTCCAATGATAACAACAGTTCTATTTTCCAAATTATCTAATTTTTCCTAATTCCAATTAATAATGCATTTTTAAATGTCATTCACAAGCGCCCTGATGTCCATCCTGGTCCCTGGTATTTGTAACCTCTATCAGGGCAAATAAACCATCATGACAGGTTAAAGGTTAGGTTTTTCCTAGTTTGGGGTCTGTTTGCCATGGAGCAAACTGGGCATCCCAGTTTGCATCGTGTCAGCCATAGGCTCTTGGAGAGACTAATGAAGATCTTCCCGGCAAATAGTAGAAAAAGAGTCCAGATGGAGACAGGAATTCCTTCTGCAGGAGGAAATATCTGTATATTTGGTGTGTGTTTCCAAGGAACTGGCTCTTTGCTCAGAATTTTGTATTTATGGATTCCCAGGTCTAAGAGATGCTCCGGCTCAAGCCTGTGCCAGAACTCCAGTTGCTTTCAGCAGAAGCAGAATGAGCTTTGCATTTACTCTCTGGAGTTTCTTGCCTGAGGGCTACAGAAAAGACACACTGGATGTTTATTGCCACTATAGCAAGATGATCTGGGAGGCTTCTGCTATTTTTCAGTCCCCCTGAAGCGGTTCTCACTATGGCTGTGAGATTATTGTGCATCCAAAGAGCCATTTCATTATCCTCCCATGCTGTTCTTGCTGGCATACATCATCGCTGGCTTTAGAGCTGCAAGCTCAGAAGAGGAGAGCTATGAGCTATGAGTTTAGTCTAATTGTATTTCCAGCAAAATCCCAGGCATGCTAGCTTTCTCCAGGTGCAAATTATCAACTACAGGTATGTGCTAGAACCTCCTGAAACACTCGGGCCCTCACTGGCTAAGGAGTTAAGACTTGATCCCTTACACAGCAATAATCCTGACCAGCCTCTCCTGCCCTCGGACCCCTGATGGAGCTGCCAGTCCCATGTGTTCCATGTCATTAGACAAGTCTCTGATTGATGCTTGTCTGGTTTTCATCTGTCAGAAAACA
>NW_008236209.1:6591369-6610531 GCF_000691975.1 Corvus brachyrhynchos
TGCCTGTCCTTCTTGAGTAAAATTCCTGTTATCTCTCTGAGGAGACTTTGCAGGCTGGAGGTATTAAAGGTACTCTGTGTCTTTCCTTCTGTGTCTTAAATGTCAGAAGGTCTTTTTGTTTTCTGGAGGGCTGGTTTCCCTCTGGACAGAAGAATCAATAAGAGTGCAGATACATAGGCACCAGAGGCTTTGGAACTGAGGAGCTGCAGAACTCCTCCTTTTGCTCTCAGACATTTGTGTCTGTCTGTTAGATTCTAGGGCACAGAAAGTATATCTGAGCCCCTGAAATATTAACTACCAAGCCTTCCATTGCATGTGCTACTAATGTGCACAGCCCAGACATGTGTTATAACCCAGCTCAGGTTTGCCTGATGTGGCGGCAGGGTGAGAGCTTCGGCACCAGGCGCTTCCACCCAAGCCCGGCTCTCTGAGTGCTTCTGGAACCTTCCTCCAGCCCAAGCCGTGGAGGCTTTCAGGATCCTCTCGCCTGGCATGGACACACCACATTTCTAAACAATGGACATTGCATATCTAAAGCAGAAACTACAACTAAATTTTAAATTCATCGTCCAACTTAAATGAAAATTCAGGGGGCAGAAACTGGGGAGTGCAAATAGTCATCCTGATAACAAATCTCAATTTCCCCGGGGTCAGAGTATGATCTGGCATTAGTTGCCACTGACATGGGAACAGTGTTTTTGTGTGCATTATGTCAGGCCAGAGCCTGCTGTTATCATGTGCTCTGACTGGCTCTGAGATTCAGCACAGGCGAGTGGGTGGAGGGGCAAGTTGTACAAAATGGGCTTCAAAAGGAGAAATAAGAAAAGAGCAACAATGCCATAACAATTGTATTTGATATCCTGTGAACAGTTACAATTTAGACTTTATTGTTCAAAATACAAATTACAAGTACATAATAGCTACTAATAGTGCAGTTTCAAGGTAGTTGGAAAAGAAAAGCTTTATAATGGATTTGATAGTCCTCAAGGTTCAGCTGTAAGGTTTGGGTGACAGAACAACCATTGTAACTATCTATTACAATCTACCATTGTAACTGTGGCCCCTCCCCACTCTGATGGGCTTTGTCTAGTGGCCCACTGGGGCTGGATCTTCAGGCTTTTTTTTTGTTTCTCCTTGGAAAAAAGTCATACAGAATGACTGACAGCACACCCAATTCCTGTCTGATTGCTGGTTCCCTGATTTTCAATGGGATGCAAAACCCTAACAGGTAACAGTAATAGGCAGCTCCTACCTGTGCTGTCCTACCAGCTCTGAGTGCTCCAGCCTGGCCATGGCTTAGGCCATCAAAGCCTGGCCTTTGGGTTGGTGCAGCCCATCCGTGTGGGAATTCAACCCATCAATGTGCATTGTCCTTTGATGGAGTGAACTATCAGCTTCAGAAGCCTCTGAGCCTTGAACATTCCTTATGGTGTATTTTCTTTTTGGAGGTTCTTCTTTGGTTCTTCTCCCCCTCTGCATGGTAATCAAGACAGAAAAACAAACAAACAAAACAAAACAAAACAATCCTGTTTTTCTTACCAGAAAACTCTGCTAATGAAAGGGACTTGGCAAAGAGTGGAAGGGGCAAGTCACTTTCTGTGTGTGGTATGCATGGACACTCATGTCCCTCAGGGATGGGGGACATTCATTCCCTCATCCCTGCTTGCAGCTCACTCTTCGGGGGCACCAGCCAGAGCTTCTTTGAGTCCTCCTGCACAGGTACAGGCTAGTGAGCAGGGACACCCCCATGTCCAGGTGGGACCAAGCACAACCCACACTCACACCCCCACTGCACTGAGCTCACAAGGAGCCCTCTCGCCTTTGATGAACAGTTCAAAGCTTGTCCACCTCTCACAGTGTCCAAACTCAGCCCTTCTGTGAGCACATCGCTGGTTTGAGGCCAGAAAACTGGAGCTCTGGAAGTAGGACTTTGTAAGAGCAGCTTCTCTTCAGAGGTATCTGGACTGGAGGCCAGCAGCCAATGGACACCACACAGACCCCATCACAAGCTCAGGAGAGATGTGGATTCATTTGACAAGGTGAGGAAGACTCAGGCAGCACCTTACCTTGTGCTGTACATTCCCTGGCTTTTAAGAAATGCCATCCAGGAATGGCTCATTATCTCTGTCCCCTTCCAAGGCCCAATTAATTTAAGGCATGACAGGTTTGCTGGGATGACTCACACGCCAAAGGAAGGGAAGAATGAAGATATGACTTGAAAAGTAGTGGTACAATATACATTTACTTCAAAACTCTGTCCGTTGTGCCACTCTGACCAAAGGAAGAGATGTGACAAAGGCAGCAAGGAACAGTTGTGCAGAGGCTGATGGCAGCTGCAGCATCCTGCTGAGTTCTATCTGGGGACAAGTCACCCACCACAGCCCTGATTCAGGGACCTCACTGTGTGGCAAATGTCTGTGTGTAGCTGTAGGGATGTGTCAGCTCAGAAAGCCTCTGAGCTGTGGAGCTCTGGTGAAAGCTCACTCACTCAGCTGGAAGGGTCCCTCAAGGATCTTGGGAAGGATCCCCCAGGATCTACATGTTTACCCAGTTTCTGCATTTGGGAGGAATGGTTCAGCCACCACCAGCATTGGTGACAGGTAGGTTCCTGCGTTACCCCTGGCAGCGACCCCTGGCCATGGGTGCCCCAGCCAGGGGTGCAGCTCTGCCACACAGCCCAGGGCAGCCAGGACTGTGGAGCAGCTCAGCCAGAGGACAGAGGGTGCTGAGGCTCTGCCAGATTCCTGATTAGCAGGACAGCCACAGGCGCCAGCGGCTGCTCGCGAGGGGCATTGGGGGCGGGGGCCTCAGCAAAGCTGAGCTGCAGCAGGTGCTGCAGGGTCCCAGCAGGGTCCCAAAAATCCATCTCTGGGTTTGCAAATGCATAGAAGCAGAAGCACAATCAACCAGGAAAAGAAAGGAGGGGCAGTTCTGACAGTCGCTTGTGCTGAAGCATTTATAACTTAATTTTCAACTCATTCAGTCAATAGAGGTTATGAAATTACAGCAATAAAATCTGGAGAGCATAATCCAAATGGCACTTTCCCAGGAGGTCTAAAGAGCTCAAACACAAAAGTACTGATTATTGTGCTTTTAAATTATAAGCTAAACTACCTTACCACCAAGGGAACAGAAAACAGCCAGTAGGGTGTCCTTTCTGAAAGGGGCTTCAGGGGCAATCTTAGTTATTTTACATCCAGATTCCCTTCCAAGCAGCCTGAAAAAAAGGATTAATACACACTGGAGAAATGTGATTTGCTGGAGCATGCAGACACATGCATCTTAGAGAAATTACCTCCTTGCTGGAAGGAGGCACCATGGATAAAGAGGACCTCTCCACACAACCCCTTTCAATCCCTAGGAGGATTTCCACTGGTTTTCCCGGCAAAGGCTCTTGAAGAGACTGATCTGGGTGGGATGGTGGGCATGGGGCAGCCTTGGGGACAGGCAGACCTGGCAGAGGGTGACTGGCTGCCACTCTGCCTGAGCGGGACAAACAGATGGCCACAGGATGACTTCAGGGAACTGCAACAAAGAGGAATGGCTGGGCAGGTTTAGAATGAAAGGGGCATTTGTCACTGCTGCGCAAAACTGGAGAGCGCTGGGACTGCTCAGGCACGTCCCTGTGCAGCCCCACGCTGCCCCTCTGCCCCTGGAGCAGCCAGGCAGCCCTGGAGTAACTCACCAAAATCTAGCGCTGGAGAAAATTGGAGCTTCAAAAGCTCAGTGTGAGGAGCTAAACAAGAGCACTGAGGAGTGAGCTTTGGCCCTAGGATCAAGCAGCACAAAGATTTCCAGGGCCCCTTGAGGCCTTAAATTTCTGTAACAACTGCGGACAAGGCAGAAATTTTCCATTTCTTTACTTACTGGTGCAGAATTCTAAACAACCCAGGCAAGAAATCAACACACAAACCACCCAGCCAGCATATGGCTGCAGAACACAGCCAGCCAGCATCCTCCACTCCCAGCTGCAATTATCCAACAAAACACATTACCTGTGCCAGCTTTGGCTGCTTTATCTGCAGAATTTTGAACTACTTAAATGGAAACAGGCCCACAGGGTGAAGTCAAGGCCCATCAATGTGCATTTCCCTGCTGGATAAAGGCGAGGCAAGTTTTTTCCTCTTCACAATAGTGATACAATATTTCTATCAAAAACTTTTGTACTTAAATCCTCTGGAACTGTGATTGTGGAACAAGTTCAGGAATCAGCAAAACCAGAAAGGACATACCTGAAGGTGTGTGTCTTCCTCTTGTCAGTTTCCATGGTCTCCAGCCACCAGCATCACTTGGCCCTTGGCTACTGGAACCTCTCCTCCAGCAGAGACCAGGCAAGCAGTGATGGGTGGGCATCTGCAGGGAGCCAGCCCAGCTCAAGGGAAAAACATGCCATTTTATTAAACCAGGAGATTAAGTTTTCACAAAAACCATCCCCAAACAAACAAACACAAAAACAACCAACCTACTACTAGAGAGCTCAGCTAATAAAGCCTCCCAGGCTGTCACACCGACAGCAAGGTCACACCTCAGCCCCCCAGCTGGTGCTTGGCAGGAGCCTCTTGCTGCAGCCCAGTTACTGCCATTTGGGTTGTGAGGTTCTGCAGGGGCTGGGCCCCTCCCCAGCCATGGTGCAAAATATTCTCCTTACCAAAATGAAGCTTGGCTATATTTTGAAATTCCTGGGTTTCTCCTGGATGCAGGGAGCTCTGCTCAGGGTTCAGTACTTGTCAGAACGTTCCTCTGCTCCAGAGCTAAGGTACCTCAGGTACCAGGAGAGGTTTCAGGAATGCTGATTTGTTGCTTCTGCTCAGCTTTCTTGCTCCAGGGACTGATCTAAATCACAGTCTTGTGGGGTTCCTCCCTTTCCAGATGTAAGAGGAAAAATTATGAATCCTCTTCTTGTTTTTGAGATGTTCAGACAAGATGGGAGGCACAAAACTGCTGAGGCAGGGACCACTGGGCCAGGGCTGGAAGGAGCAGGGATGGGGAATGCCAGCAGGGGCTGCCCATGCTTCCTGCCTGCCCTCCCCAGCACCTGCACAGTCCCCAGCACATTCCCAAAACCCTGAAACCCTGACCATGAGGCTGCAGAACCTTTGGTAGCCCAGAGAGACCCATATGTGGCAGGGGGCTCCTGCTGGGGAAAATGCAGAGACCAAGGGAAATGCTGCTGCTGTTGGGGCTGCTGAGGCTTTTCCCAGAAGAAAACACAGAGCCTTTGGTCGGCTCAATGCCATCCCCCTTGATGCTGGGACCTCTGGCAAGCCTGCCCGGATCCTCCCTGGAAACCCATTTCTCCTATCCACAATGCTTAATCACCCTGGGTGATGGATTAATTTCTGTATTTGGGGCTTATCCAATCTGGGACTCAGGTCCTATCCTTTTTTCTTCTGGTTTTTTCCTGCCCTAGCTGGTATCTCAGTCAGGAAACTTCACCTCAAAGAAGCCCCTCCTGTGCCTGGGATTTCAATGCACTAATGTTCTGTATTTTCTGTTTCCTTGATTAGCCTGGCAAGCATAGAAGCCAAACCTTTCCCAGAGGCACATGAATGGCTGCAAAGAAGGAGCACCAGGAGTCTCTCTGTTCACTTAAGAATTTGTGAACAAAAAACTGAAAAGAAACTGAAGAGACAGGCATTTCCTTTTTGTATAAGAATTCAGTGCCAAGTGCTGGGCTCAAAGACCAATTTTCCACTTTCTATTCATCTCATTTATGCTAATCAGCAAGGGTATAATCTAAATGAAACAAGTGAGTGCAGGTCAGTGGCCCTGATATGGCTTGCTGGGATGGAGGGATGGCTGGCTTAGACCAGCCTAAACTGATTTGTAGACCTGAACCCTAAAACACTCCTGTGAAGAAAACAGCCTGTTGTCAGCAATGAAGACCTCATTTGAGAGCAGAGGTATACCACAGGTCTTGGGCTGACTCCTTGTTTTGGCAGTCTAAGCCCTCCCATTCTGATTCAGGAGAAAATCCTGTATTCCCTGGGAAGAGGGAAGGTACCGAACTCAGTGTTGCAGTTGTGTGATAGCTGTGAAAAAAGACGAGCTGATATGGTTCTGCTTTTCTTGCAGCTCAGGTGATAATAAAATGACAGATTCCCCAGGTACCAGAAGCTCATTGATGTGCTAAAACTCAGCGTGGCTTTGGAAGCAGCTACACCCCCACATCTCCTGATCACCATCCCATGTTTTGTACTCCAGTCAATCAGCACTGCAATGGAGCACTGGAAGGCCTGAGTGACTTTGTTGCTGTGGCAAAGAGGGACCTTCAGCAGTGAGGTTCTTTGCCAGGCTGCTCAGTGAGCAATCTTCTCTCTTCCCTCCTTAGTATGTAATTGAGCTCAAATACACCAACAGCTCAACAAAAGGCTTAAAACCAGATGAGTTTGTTGTGTGCATGTGTGGGGAAATAGGAACAGCAAAATAATAGTACCCTGTAACATAAACCATGCCCCAGGTCTGGGGGGTTCCAGCTGTCACTGTTGCCAGGAGCAGGGGCAGCTTAGGCTCCTGCAGCACAGCAGACAGGTACCACAGGTTCAGAGCATCCTCTCCCAGCTCAGGACTGTTCCAGACTCATCTGCAATTGCAGCCATGGGCAGGTGCCTTGGCAGAGCCCTCACTAAGGCTCAGAGCCAGAGCAGCAATAATCCATATGACCAGAGAGAAAATCTCTTGAGCAACATGAATCCATCAAACATGTCTGTTTGATGACAGTCTGCTTTTACACAGTCAGTACTATTTCTCCATCAGGACTTCTATTTCTTCTCCAGAACTGGATAATTCTTATTCAATGAGCACTTCATCAATATGCAGCTACATTCTGAAGATGAGCTGCCAGGGCATGACAGACACTTTCTGCTGGATGATATTCAAATTTCTTACATAGGCATTTTGATTCAAATGAATCTAATTCTCTAATAAAAGCTTTGAATCAACCTGTAGCTCTCATACTTGAAACACTGGAGTGGTCTGGAGATAAACAATGAATATTCAGGACTTCAAATCTAGATTAAACAATGGTTTCTTCCATGCTTTAGCTCACACCTCCTTTCTAGGAGTCAGTGCATTAAAGGAAAAGATGTGAAGTGTAATTGTCCTCCTAGTGCCTCCTTCTGTACAGTCTATCACCTGCTGGTGCTGCTGGGAGTCACCAGTCAAGCCAGTTCATGTTCTCCAGTAAAACAATGGCCTTCAGCAATCTGCTCCCTCTCTCAAAAGCTGCCCGTTACACCAGGAGAGCACAATGTGGGCTTTGATGCTGTTATCTGCCTTTGCTCCCCTGTTTATCAAACACTTTGAAATATGTGACACTCCTTTTGCAGGCACTCCAAACCATCCAAGCCCTCCCTTTCCACGGGGTTTAGCAATTAATACTAATCTCTAGCAATAACAACATGAGAGGAACCAGAAGACAAGGGGCAGCCCTTCACAGGCTGGGAATGTGCCTTTGGAGTTGCTGCAAGAAAACTCTTCCTGGATACTCAGGCAGCTTATCCCTGGCTTAGGACAGAGATTTCCTATAACCTCTTCAGATAGCTTGTAGGATTTGCTTCATTAAGATGCCAGAAAAACAGGATTCCCACTCCTATGCCCTTTTGCACTGGGTTTCTTCCCCAACCAGGAAAGACGGAGAAAACGTTTCTTGAGAAATTTATAAAGATGCAGAAGTTTGCAAGGATGGCCGGAGGGGACAGCTCCTGGTGCCGACCTCCTGAGCAGAGGGACACAGGGAGGGAGGAGGCACCTCTCTGGGGATGGCTGTGCTCCTCCTTCCATCCCCTCGGCCCAGCTCAACCTCATTCTCTTTGTGATCTTTAACACCCCCCGGCCTCCATGGGTTTGTTTTTGCGTATCTGAGGACATTCTTGGATTAATACTCCCCTAGCATGAAAAACTGCACACAGCCAGGGATGACCATGATCTCAGAAATAAAAAGTGAAGGTAACTGCAGCTGAGCTAATCCTTCACCAAGATGCTGTTTGAAGCACAAAAGGATTGGGAGGCAAACCCTGAGGTTCTGAATTTTCAGGAGTTCTGAACTGGCATTTTCAAGCATCACAAAATAACATCTTTCCTGCATTGCAGATCATTTATTGGGATTATGAGAGGCAAAAAGGGCAGAATAACCTGGTGCCACTGAATCCTCACAGGACCTTGGTGACACTCAGGGAAGCGAGAGCTGTGGAACAGCCTGACCAGCAGCAGAGGAGAGAGAGGTATAGAAGGATTCACTGGAGGGGAAAACCACTTCACAACTCTAAAAGCAGACAAGAATAAGCAATTATACTGCTATGGCAGCAAATTAGGCTTTTAGGTGCAAAGTGAAGCCTAAATTTCTCCTGAAACCCCTAAGTGCTTCAAGATCTAGGAACTGGAAATTCAGCTACATCCCTGAGAGGAGCAGAGCCCCTGTCCAGTGTGGGTACTAAGCTGGAGAAGGCCAGAAACACAGAGCAGACATAAGAAGACCCCGCCGTGCCCCCCAGCTCCCCGCAGCCCAGAGGAATTAGTTCTCGATGCAGACCCACCAGGGCCCTCCACTGGCAGAGGTGGGACCTTCCCAAACCTCCTGGGCCTGAGTGCCAAAACCACCACTCCAAGGGCAATTCCCCAGGTTTATTAAATACCCAACAGCTCATGCACAAACCCCAGCACAGCCAATGAAGCCAGGAGCACACAGGGATTCGATGCCCCTCAGATATCATTTTCCAGTGGTATAAATAAGACCACTGAGCTCCAGGCTTCTTCATTTATGTTCTTCCTGAAGCTGGAGCTTACTGAAAATGTGGATGACTCTCTAGTCTACACCATATCATGCAGCAAAAACCTGCTCACAGATTTTAAGGCTGTGAAGGAATTATCCATTACCTAGAAAATGCTGTATGATCTGTACTATCCTGTTTTCTTGCTCTTCCAGCAAATCACTCTGCAATTTCCTGCTGTACAGTGCTAAATTAGAAGGGAAATTGTTTCCTTATGAATCAGCACAAACAGCATTTTTTGCTTGTTTTATCTGGCAGAGTAATTTTTTCTTAGGAGAGAGAAAATAGTGCCCATGATCCTGTGAAACACCCATAGTCAAACACCCACGTATCCAAGGGAAAGTGAGTGACTCCGGACTTGGGAGCCAAATATTGAAAGCCAATTTTATTTTTTCATCTGCCATTGATGGGACCCTGTGGGCTCTGCTGCGGTGCACAGGCAGCATCTTCCTGGTCCCAGGGCAGTGAAGCAGGGAGCATCACTGGGCCAGCACCATGCCAGTTTGCCACACACGCTATTCTGCATGCTCCCACTCTGGGAAGGGGGCCAGTGGGTGACACAACCAGGACAGCTCAGGAGTTCATGGACTGCAGACAGACCATCACTGCTCTGCTCCGTGTGTTTGGGAAGTCTAGAGTTGCCGTGGAGACACAGAACAGGATGTGACATGACAACTCCTCTGCCCATGACCTTAAAAAAGACTTATTTGTACTAACAAGGAATGCACGCAGACAAATATTCCTCCGCTGCTGGCAGCCGTCTGTGTGGCTTGGCAGGCATCACATCCCAGGGAGTGGGAGGGCAGGGGGATGGACAGACCTCAGCAGAGTCACAGCTTCACCCCTGATACAGGGCACAGACACTCTTTTGCTCCCTGTGCCAGCTGGAGGTTGGTGGAGCTGCCTTGGTGGAGCCCCAAGGGGACACTCCTTTGAGGGGCTGGGTGCCCTCCTGGTGTCAGATCCAGCAAGAGCCTTGGACAGAGCATGATGGAGGATCCCACGGATCCCTGCTCAGGACAAAGCTTTTCCTCTTGGTCTCTGCAGAGCCGCTCAGTGTTATAAAGCCCCTGTCATGGAGCATCCCCAGTCCTGATGAGTCTGTCCCTGCAGAGCCAGGTTTGGAGTTCTGTGGCCAGTCTCACAATGGGCACTTTATCTCTGAAACTGAGTCTCTTGCAGTTGCAGCAGTTCACAAGGAATTGTGAGTTCCATAGGAGCGATTGGTAACTCCATTTTCCTGAGCAAACGTGACTTGACACAAAGCTTAAAGGGCTTTTAAAACGCTGATCAAGAAGAAGCTGTAATTCATTACCAGAAGCTGGAATTAATTACTGTTGATAACCACATTAACCAGAGGATGCACATTCTTTGCAGGGAGTGATCAGGAGTGCTGACAGGTAAAACAGCTAAGATCAAGGGTGTGGGATTACCCTTTTCTTCAGGAAGACTAGAGCCAGAGAAGGAGAAACATTCATCTGAACCTCCCCATGCCCTTTAGTTTTCTGTCCCCCCTCCAGGACATCCCCAGTTTCTTCTGTCTATCCAAAGCTAGCCATGCTGACCCATCCTGTCACTCTCACCTGGATCCCTAGGATCCCATCCAAATGAGCTCAGGCTCTCTGCAGTGCTATTTGAAAGGTCAGGATCTGACTCATGACTCCAGTATGGTGATATTTTTGGCTCTGCTTTAATCATTTTCTCCTGTATGTCTCATGCGCCGCCTGCCAGAACCCCTTGTCCTCCCAATTATGGTGAAAATAGATAATTAGTAATAGCCTAATTCAGGAACTACTTGGAATTATTGACGAACAGAGTCTAGTCCAACAATATGAATTCTTCATTTATCTTTTCCACTCCAGTGCTGGCACAGAGACAAATGCTGGACCAGGCTTTGCAAGGGAGACGCTCGTCGGCTGCTGGGAATGTTTATGTTAGAATCCTGACATGTAATATTAACATGCTGGTGCTAAAAGGGAGACAAAGTCCATCATTAGGATTCCTGTTGTTCCCCTGGGGTCTCCTCTCAACTTCCAGTGACAGAACTCTTTTCTGTGCTTTGCAGAAAACCAGTACCCTGCTCCCCAAACCTTGTGCTCTCACCACTCCAGCCACAGGCATTCCAGATCACGTGAACTCCCAAATCTTTCTGACATTAATTTGTGTTCCTCAGTGTAGACTCATCCTGTCCAGGTATTTTACTCCTGAGATCCCAAAAATTTAAAAACTGCATTTCCTCTGCAGAAATTTTATTCCACATAAATATTGTTTAAAATGTCTCATATTATTTGACAAATATTAATTCATACTCAGCTCTCCTGTGAAGCAGAGAAATTGCTATTATTAACCTTACTTCTTGGAAAGGAAAGAGAGGAGAAATTATTTGCTGAGCGCAAATAGGGAGAATTTGTATTCATGTGGGACTGAGAGCTCAAAGGCCCCATCTCTGAGCCATCCCTCTCCTCAGCAGAGCAATGCCAGGCACCCTTTTTTGGGTGGCCCACAGAGACACTTCGCTCACATCTGCTCTTCTGTTCCATTCCACACAATCTGTTAAATAAACACCAGGGTTGCCCAGGCACTAGAACAACAAGGGAAGCCACCCTGCCTTTCCTCCATTGCCTGCCCTGCAGCAGCATCCCTTCAGAGTCCCTGCACTCAGTGCCCCTTTTCCTCAGCCTGAAGAAAACACCTAGACCCTGCACAGGGAGAACATCCCCTGGCCCTCATCTGGGACCAGTCACTGGGCTTTGTCGTTGCATTGGCTGCAACTGCAGGGGCAGCTGGAGCAGACTCGACAGCGTGGGCACCAACACATTTACTGCAGACACCAACGGCACTGCCAGAAGCACCATGGACACCACTGCTGTGTGCCATGGGCACTGCTGCACACTCCACGCGCATCACAGGGGCTCTGCCACATCTGTGGGAACACAAACCCTGCACATCACACCAGGGTGAAATGCTAACACTGCCCCTGGCAGCATCCTGGCTGTGACAGGAGAACAGACCTTGCTCTTCCCTGAAGGCAGGGCTTTCTCAGCTGGTTTTATTTTTACCAAGTGACACGTCTGACCCGCAGAGGGGTGACCTAGTCCCAGCTGTTGCAGGGCTGAGCATCAGAGAGTGTGCCAACAGCACTTGACACTGGTACAAAACAGCCTTCCCCCTTTTTAATGGTACACGTACTGGGAACTTCTATCTCAACTAGCAGAAACCTAGACTGCCCAACACTCCATCTCAGCATGAGGAGGTGTCAGGAAAGATATTTCTGAAGTTCTGGACAAGCTCAGTCAGTGAAGTGCAACTACTACAAAAAGCTCTTTGTGTAGAAGATAAATTTTCCTGTGCACACAGGATCCTGCACTCCCCAAACAGAACCAAGATATAAAGCAGAGCACACATCCAGGGGACACACTTTCCTGATACTCATGCCCCCGATATCTATTGAGACTTGAGAGAAGGGACAGTTATCTGACTAACACTGAATTTTTCCTTTCTCTTTCTCTGCCCACCAAAATGCATGTGGGTTTTATGGAAGAATAGGAAATTGGCATTATCAGAAGTCATCATAGAGACACCTTTGATGGTCGGAGATTTTTATTTTGGAGGAGAGTATTTCTCTACTGCAATTTTCCTGGTCTTTTGGATATGTATTGAATTTTCCAATAAATGTGTCCATTAAAAGCATTATTTTGTCCATAGCCCAAAGTATGACTTTATCACCAGAAACTCCTCTGCCAAAAGCCCATGTCAGTTGCCTGAGTGATTGCTGAAGGCTAACCACAATTAATGAGACTGCCAAAATTCAGGACTCCTGCATGACCAGGGCAAGAGAAAATATTCAAGACATAAAATGCTTTTTCCACCCAGGAGGTGAAAGTTAAAATAGCATTAATAATAGCAGAATGGGGTTGCAGCAGCCTTCCATTCCCAGGCTACCAAGAAACCCAAACATATAATTAATAGCAGTTTTGGGGTCATTTTAAATCACTTTAATTTGTGTCAAGCAATTTGGAGAAAACTGGGTAAGACTCCAAGAAAGACAGGCTTTCCTGATCGTTCTTTGATTGTTTTATGACTTTTCCATGTTTGAAGAACAGCACACAGCAGCACTCAGGCTGTTGGTGATCCTGGGGACACCTGGCCAGAGCCAGGGACACTGGACAGGGTGCTAGCAGGAGCTGAAGAGCTTCGCCCTCCATGGGAACCCTGTTCTTCCACCTGTCTTCCCTGCAGGTGGCTCTGCCTGGAGACAGCAAAGGCTGAACACTGGATGCAGGGCACAGTCCAGGCTCCCATTTTACCAAACACAAATATTTATCACTTCCAAACCTGCAAGATGTCCCTCTCTCTCGATAGGTACCTATGAAGCTGGGACAAGTAGGAGAGGAACTCTGGAGCTGGGCTTATAAAAGTAAGTTTTGATCCTTGCCAAGGTCCCAGACATGTGGTATCATGTACATTCCTGTGAAAGACAGCATTTCTCAGTGCTTCCTGTGTCCCTTGGTGCCTCCTGTGAGGGTGTTTGTGGGGTTGTGAGTGCCTGCTCAGCCCCACTTGCAACTGATGCATCTCCCTCTACTTTGGTGATGGTGGTGAAGAGAGCTGAGCAGTTCCCTACTGAACTGCAGAGGAACCAATTATTGTTTTAGATGATTTTTAACTTCCACACACCATTGAAGTAGAATGGCTTCCAGAGGAAAGCCTGTGCTTCAGTCTTTCCATGTGGATGACTGCTGGAGGCAAGGCTATTCTTCGAGGAGGGAGGTACACTGGTCAAAGTCCCCCAGCTCAGGAAGAACTTTTCCCACCAAGGAGGAAGCCTTTTACTTGCTGGGCAAGGATTTAATTGCATGGTTTCAACACATGCACAACTGTGAGGATCACTCCAGTTCTGTATCTGGCATCCCCTGTGAGAGTCTGCCTGACCAAGTCCCTCAAACACACTGGTGGAAGAATCTCTTTTCTGTGTTCTACCCAATTACTGGCTTCCCAAGCACACTGCCTCTTTCCAAAGCACATGGCTTTTATGGGAAAACAGAGGGGGTTATTTGGAGCAATTGGAGAGGCAGCTTTGATGGCTGGAGCTTTTAGAGATTGCTCCTGTGGTTGTAATGTTCCCTCAAACTGGATGGTGACACATACCTAAGGGTGTCAGCCAGCCCTGCTCCTGGCCCTTTAAGCCCTGGTCTGAAATGCAACACTTTAGAAATATGATGGTTTAGACAATTTTAGTCAGTGAGTCAATTCCGGATTATCAGCCCACAGAGGGAGGATACTGACTCTCCCTCAAAAATTAGCAACCAGCAAGCTCTTTCCTTTGATGAATGTTATTTTAAAGAGTCATCTCACTTCTTTGCTCCAAGAACACTTGCCATTAATCACTGCACAGGAACATTGTGACCTCCTCCCCCAATGGCTTTATGCCCGAGATGACTAGTTCAGCATCATTAGGAAAGAAGGAAGAGGGAGAAGGAGCTGGAGAAGATTTGGTCCCACCAAAGATGTGGGGAAGTAGGTGCCACTATGGGAAAGTCACTTCAAGTGATGGGATAGATGGGAAGAAGCACACAAGTGCTCACAAGACTCCCAGACCTAAAAGTATTAGAAAACAACTAAACCTTTGCCTGCCTCAGGCAAAAAAAAAAAGAGTGAGAAAGGTCCTGTGCCAAGACATGAGCAGTTTAGAGCCTGGGCCGAGCATGCTCCCATTGCCTCATCTGACAGATCTCCCTGTCTGCCACACACCCTCCCAATTACCAATGAGCTGTGCTTATTGCTATGACCACTGCCGTCTCACCAGTACCTAACCCCTGCACTGCTGCAGCAAGTGCCTCAGTTCAGTGCCTCTGCTGTTCTCCACCAGCTGTGATTTACCCAGAAGGAACACCAGTTAAATAGATCATGACAGTAGGTAAAGCTACTGAGGAACAAGTTCCTTGCATATGGCTTGGACTTCACGTCTCAGTTTCTAGAAACTGAGAGAATCTGTGATTATCCCTAACATAAAGTTAGTGATACCAGAAAAGAGCCTCTGGGTATGACTGAGCAGGAAAAAATGCCCAGAAGCCTCAATTCAGCGAATATTTACTCTAATTCACAAGGCCCCATGAAAGGGTGGTACCTGCAAGCCCTGATCAGCCCAGAGCTGACTGCAATTTGTTACAATAGACTTTAAAATCATAGAACATATAATCAAGTAGTAAAAGGCCATGAGGATCCTCCCATTGAACTTCCAGACCTAGCAAAACCCCACCATTAGTTTTACAATTCTTTCTTCCCATTGTATCTATATCTCACATTCCAGATCTTTCTGTGGCTTGCACTGTATTACCAAGTGCTCCCTGAGGAATTAAGAGGAGACTCACTCACACTGTTACAGGTTGTCAGGCTCATTGGCAAAGGCATTAAAACCAAGCTTGAATGTCTTAAAACTACTAAAGCCCCATTGTGGTGTATCCAACACCTTTAACACTGTCCAGGCTATGGGAGGAGGATGGGGCAAGCACCAGCCGGGGTGCTCAGGCAGCCCTAGGAGAAGCAGCTTCCCAGGGGACAGCTCTGCCAAGCAGGAACACAGTCTGGTCAGAACCAGGCAGAGGAAAGGGTCTTTCTTCAGGGACTCACCAAGTTAATGAGGAAACCTTTAAACCAAGGTCAGTGACGTTGGTGATGTGAGCCTACAGGTGTGTCCAAACCACAGAGCCCTGGGCAGCAGCCTGAGCACAGCTGGAAAGGAAACAAGACAGAAAATAATGGCTCATTTTTGTTCACCTGCTTTGCTGTCCATGTCGCAGTGACAGAAATGCACCAGCCAGCCCTGTGCCAGCAACAGCAGGAGATTCCCATACAAAAACATTGCAAACAGAAAGTTGTCTGCAGAAGGAGAATATTGTAAAAGATACATTTCTTAATTTGCTACTGGAAAACATTTTTCAACCAATTGATAGTGCTAGCTTGTATTTTAATCTAAAACATTTTGATTTTCCTATGGCAATTGGCAAATCCTCTTGCTGGCTGGATCACCTGTGAAACTGGCTTTTTCTATAAAACACTTTGGAAGTCTTGTGTGACTGACAGCTGTCATACCGGCATCACAGAGTCTCTTCTTTTATCCCTGTGATCTCCTTCCTTGCTTCTGAACTATCTCAGGGATTTTGGGAAACCAGTTAAAAGCTCCCAGCAGAGGAGCAGTAGAACCCCTGGGATCCCTTCCTTCACCCCATGCGGTGGTAATAGATCATGATCATCTCCAGCAGACAATGCTGAAATAACAGCCTGCTGAAAGAAACAGGTTCTCCTTTTCAACCAGTGCCTCTGGGGGCTCTTCTCTGTTGTGTGTTTGCTTGGGTTTCAGGCAGGTAAAGAATTCACAAAGATTTATAGTTAGAATCTTCCTTTATCCAGAGGCAGAAGTTTATGTTTTTCACTTAATATGTCTAGAAATAGCAAGAATAAACACTGAAGAAAACTGCCTGTTTTCAGAAAAAGAGAGGAAAGTCTTCATTTCAGATTTGAGTGATTTCTGCTTTCTTTAAACACACCTGCCAAGTTCTAGCTTTTCTTTCTTTTCAACTTCATAAAAAAAAAATCGTCATTGTCTTGGGGTGACTTGGGGTGAAATCAAGACGGTCATACAGGGAACAAAAACCAGAGCTCCTTGCATTTTGAATGCCAGGCTTTTGAAGTGTCCAGCAGTTCAGGGTGAAAATTACCAAGGGAATGAGAGCAAAAAATGTTTTAAGAGACAGATAGACATTTGTTATCAGAGGAAAGAATGAGGTAATTTAGTTCATCTGAAACACCCAGATCACCAAGAAAATTGAGCTGACATTTATACACACATACACTAATTACCGGAGACATGAGGACATCAGAGGAGTTCCCTAGGCTGAAGAGATCACAAACTGCATGTCCTGGGTACCCAGCTCTGGGCACTGCTGCCCAACAGATCCAGTAAAGAAAAATCGTGTTTCAGTATAAGGGTGACTGTGGGCACAGCTAGGACTCAAAGAGCAAAGGCTAAAACAGGCTGAAAATAACTTGCAGGTAACAAACATTCTGGGTCAAGACTGAAGGGGGATTCTGCTCAAAAGAAGAATGACAATTTGACAACTGAAGCAAAATTATCAGGTTACCTTCCAGCCCCAGCAGCGAGCCCTGGGATGGCAGCCAGCTCTCCTCGGCTGGGAGCAAAACACCAAAGCACATCCCTAATCCCAGGAAGAGGCCCCAAGAACATGGCCAAGCGGTTCTTGAGTACATGGGGAAAGGCAAATGGTCCTTGAATTTCACTTAGCCAATTGTACCTTGGATTCACACTTCAGAGTGTCTGGGTATCAGGCTGTAGGCAGAACACAGCCAATAAATAAGCTTTAGTTCATGGCCATGGGTACTCAGTGCATGGATTAGGTTAAAACTGCCTCAGACTGAGTGATACCTGCTGGTCTGTCTGCATCCTCATGTGCCTGATCCCACCAGGCTGACCTGCTGTGTGGGGCTCTGGAGAGAAAATCTGTGCTTGGCTGCAGTACCACCGGATCTATTGATGCCTTAGGTTTTAACTTTTATATTTTTCATATCCTGTACTGCTTAGTGTGTAACTCTGAAGTTTCTTGTAGCCTGTTAACTTCTGCTCTCTTGTGCTAGGTAGACATAACAAAGCCTCTCTGGGCCTGCTTTTCAAGGACATCCAGACCATCCTAGGCCCAAAATGTATAAACCAAAAGCCTCTGAGAGGAGGGCAAGCTGAGGGGAATTACATCATTAACCTGAAGCTTTAATTGGAGAATTAACCCTGCTATGCAAATGAACAAAACCTATAAAAGTGTGAAGAACTCATGACCTGTCGTCCATCTTGGGGTCCATCTTGGCAGTGGCCTCTGGCTCCCAGGGTGTACCTTTGAAGGCCTGTCAAATACATACCTACCTTATTCCTTTACTGCTGTATAGTCTCTGTTTCTAGGTAGCCTCTCAAGGCATCACTGTGAACTCAGTTACACAGCCAAGGAAAGGTTTTAGTGCTTCCCTGAAAGCCATGGAAACAACTAATGATTGATAGCGCTTTATTGATGGTCTGATTCTGCTACCTCAGGAGACTCAGGAGAAGAGTGGACAAAAGATAGGATGCTGACTCATGAGCAGAAATGGAAAAAAAAGATGACACGTTGTTCAAACCAGCCTTCAGAGCAGTGATGATTCTAGGAGACATTAATGACTGGGAGAAGTATCTGTGGGATTCATTTGCTTCATTTAACTTTCCCAGGGCAAGTGTTTTTCAGCTGTGGGCTTTCACGTATATTAGATGCAATATTATTACTCACAAATTATCAGCTGGAAAGGAGAGACATTATGTCAGAGGATGAAAACTGACACCCCCAGCATTTCGTTCAGCTTCACCGGAAACCTGTCACCTCCCTGGTCTTTTTTGGAAGTCTGAAGATTTAAGTTCTGCGTATCAGAGGTATGTGGCTACTCTGCTCTGGCTGACCACTGCAATCCATCAAGACCTATTTTTAGACACATGAATAACGAAGGATTTTGGATTGGATCCTGAAATGTCCTGAGCCTCAACAGGAATGTGGCAGTGGCACTCACAGGGCCTAGCTCACAAGTGCTTGATTCGTTCATTTGCTCAGAGCTCTCCATCCCAGTGTGTGCTGTGAGTCACATCTCCCCTGCCCACGGCCTCCCCGTGGAAGTGGTTCCAGCTGGGGGGGTCTGTGCTTACTTGGGGTTCAGCCAGGGTCCGGGCAGTTCCACCTTCTACTGATGTTTGTGTGGCTGTGAGTGCCACAGCCCTGGCACAGTCTCCCTGTAGCCCCCCCAGCCCCCTGCCAGGCTGGCAGCTCGGGTCGGTCAGGGAGATGTTGGGGACGCAACTGCTGCTCTTCCTTGGCCGGTTTGTGCTGCCACTCTCGGGAGCCCAGGGCTCGGGGCAGTGACTGGAGCTTGAGCTCAGGCTGCCTTGTCTCGTTTGTTTGACTGTGTTCTGTCGGCTGAGACACCAAACTCCTCGGCCGTTGCTGTGTCCGAGGCTCAAGGGGTCCCTGACAAGGCACCAGCACAGCTCCAGACCTCCGGCACCGGCATCGGGACGAGCAGTGTCACTGTGCCCGAGCGTGGAGGCTGCGGTGTCACTGTGTCACATCCCGAGCGAGCAGGGTGCCTGGTTTATCGGCACCTGGGGCCTCTGGAATTGCAGGTGGACCTCCAGGGACAGGCGGGCACATGCGTACACTTCTTACGACATGTCACATTCTTTTCTCCTGTTGCAGATGACTCAGAAGCTCAGATCGGTGCCCACGTCTGTACAGTGTTTCTCAAACCTTGAATTATATTTTGATACGATTTTTCAAATTCTCTGAAAAACCCCTGTTCACTCGGAGCAC
>NW_008236209.1:6610854-6613648 GCF_000691975.1 Corvus brachyrhynchos
TCCCCCCGTGCCCTCTCCCGGCTCCCGGTGCCCTTCCCGATCCCCCCGTGCCCTCTCCCGGCTGCCGGTGCCGTTCCCGCTCCCCCCATGGCCTCTCCCGGGTCACTTTCTCCATTTAACGACGCTGTTGTGGCGTTTCCCAGTGGCTCTGGACTGGCACTGCTCATTAGATATCGGCACCTCGGCTCTGGACCCCCCGGGACCGCTTGCGTATTTTCCTGCTTACTGAACTCAAAACTTCTTTTGGCACAGGAGCAGCCGAGTGAGCCGGGATCTGCAGGGCAAAACCCACAGGATGCATCGCAATTACGGCGGGGGGTCAGGCGTGTTTGAGTGGGCAGAGGTGGGGGCACTTTCTCGTGTGAGAAGTCGGTTCCACACCTCACATTCTGTAACATAGCAAAGCAAACCACCAGGAATAAATGAACCACTGGAGACATCAATCCCTGCATTTCACAGACAGGCAGATGTGAAACAGCTGAGGCAGTGCAGGCATGTAAAGTACCTGTAAAAAGCCCTGATGGCAATGCGGATCTTATAAAGAATCACAAGACCTTCAGCAATGACAGGACCTCAGTGTGACACATTCCAGCTGAAAAACAGACTGCTACATTTACAGTGGGTGAGAGATGGGACGGGACGCAGCCTGTGTCATGTGCCACCCTCCGGGTCCTCAGCCTTCCCAAAAGCCGCCAGCAGCCCGGTCCCCTCCGGGCTCCATTCTGCTCCTGCAGTGTCCCTGTGCTTGAAGCCTCTCTCCCACCTCTTTGAGGCAGCCACCCACACCCAGCCCCTTGCCCATGCACATCCTGGGGGGACACTTTACACCAGGTCTCTGTGAGGTGAATGTCAATAAAAACCCCATTTACTCTTGTCCACATAGTGACAGAGGAATACTAAAAATGAAAATGAATTCAGGATCGTTTAAGGGTCAGTGCAGATGCCAGAGATGAGGACTTTCCACCTGAGAAAGCTAAATTTTGTCCTCCTATGAAAAAAAAGAGTGGCTTCTTGTTTTGGTGTGTAGGTGAGAAGGCCCATTCTTTCTCACCTGAGGGATCAGTCTCTGTGCAAACAATAGTACTGTGTGAGTTAACACTTCTCTTGTATGGAAAAATCATCAAGAAGAAGCAATTCCTGTACCTGAGTCAGGGATCAAATTTTTTTTTAAATGGCCAAAGTCCACAATAGCAGTAAAGTGCCAAACCAAGTAATTTGGTTTTACAAGCTTAATAGTTACTCAATTAGCTAATAATTACTTCACCGGCAAGCTTATCTCCTGCACGAGCACCGGACTCTTTGACAATAACAAAAATCCCAAACTGAGTATCAGTTCAGGTGACCCCTCTGGCGTGCTCAATGCCATGTGTTGAGGGGCAGAGCACCCTATGAGCAAACCTCAGGTGTCATCTTACCACAATTAAAGCCAAAACAAGAGGAACCCTCCATGGAGGGAAACGTGTCATCTTTTCCGTCCCTCTAACTTATACATTCCTCTTCCTACATCTCCCCATCTTTCAAACTAAAGCCATTTGGTTTGGATTTGGAGGGTGCCACAGCGGTTTGGGCGATGTTAAAGTGAACCCAGTTAACAGCTTCCCTTTCAATCACTCAGAAGTGACTCAAAAAGCCTGTGAGCCCTCTGTGGAGCTGCACAAAGTTCATATGGTCTGGTTAAAGGATTCGCAGCAGCAGCTTCATTATTCTGCTTGGAAAGTTTGTTCAAAAGGAGAGGTAAGAAATAGCTCTTCAGAGAGAACAATAAAGTATTTTCTTTTGGTGTAGTCACCTAGTTTTAACACCTTAGATGCTAAGGGATTATTTTAATGTAGCTGCAGTGCTTGCTGTGCATGGTTCCTGCCCTGTCTGCTCGCAGTCAGGTGAGGGAGAGCGTGAGTTCCCCAGCAAGGGGAAGGGAGCCAGGGGATGGCTGAGGATCCCAGCAGGAGCACTGGGGAGAAATGCACAAGGAATCCATCAGGCTGTGCTTCTGTTCATGGAAGTGTTTATTGGAGAATAACAATTAAATTCAAGGAAACCTCAAAATATCCCATACTCCTGCCTGGACGAGGCGCCAGGCAAAAAGTGCTGCTGGGACCACCCATTAATTGCACAAACTGCATGGCAATGAAGCAGCATTTGCAGTTGGGGCACATCCACAGCTGACTCCCCACCTGGGTAACCACAGCACTTCTTTGTGCAAAGGGCTTTTCATGCTGAAAGAAGTCAAAACACATGGAGACAAAAGTTTTGGTCATGGATTTGTGTCTGCCAGGAGCAGCAGTCTATGCTTTCTTGCTAACCCTCTTGTAAGAGGGAATATCATCTCCTTTTCATAACTCAAAAGTTACACAAAACCCAGAGGAGAGTGAGGGTGCTGAACCAGTATTTTATTTGACTGTTAGCCCCCAAAAAATGTTGGTGGATCAAATCTTACTGTATTACAACCACATAGATATTTTAACAGAGCATGTATCAAAGCAAGAGCATCCAGGAGGTTGTGCGTAATCAGGGGGAAGTTTGCCAGACTTTTACAAAAACAATCACCTCAAAGAAACAATGTTTTCTAAGGCAGCTCAACATTGCCAGACTGCAGACTCCTACTGAGGAAAGCACTGCTGTGTAATGATCAGCATAGGATGTGCTATGAGGAAACAACGTCAGCTTTTCAACTGGGAGCAAACTGTCCCTTGGAGAACTGTTGCCACATGAGGGACATCTGCCTACTGCCATGGTCAGACAAGCAGCCTGTGGGTTTGACCTTGGCCTGCACAAGGCTGAGGGATGCTTACCC
>NW_008236209.1:6613691-6620670 GCF_000691975.1 Corvus brachyrhynchos
TCCCAGCATACTCTCCGGCTGAAGGATGAGGGGCAAGAACAGACTCTGTTGGATTTATTTAGCCCAGAGTAAGGAGTTTGACAGTTCTCTGAGAGTGGGTTGGGATACACATGCAAACTGCATTATTTAATCTCACTGGCTTTTTCCAGTGTAAAGAGAAGAGCATTTGAATGAGAGTAAGTTTTTAAGTTACTGTAACAATGTTTATTTGCATTTGTAATTGGTTTGACTTTTTAAGAAGAAACATCTTGTTTATTGAAACCTCCAGACAGTAATATTAGGAAAATGCCATTTGCAGTGTCATAGACTCCCAGTTTTCCAGACAGTAAAACACCCAACTTAGTAGTAATGTCTGGCTTATGCTGTAATTTACTTGTAAGACAAAATTAAAGGTTCCAGTACTGCCTCTGTGGTGCCAGTTTCAGGCAGGACTCCACTCCAGTGGAACCAAATCGAAGGCTCATATGGTCAGAGCCAATACCTGAGCCTCGGATATTTGCTCTCTGAAGAGATTTTTCTAATTCCATTTCCTCCCCATAGCATATCCTCTGCAGAGTAATTCCTGCAGATGTGAAGGAAAAGAGATCACTGCCTCAGACAGGAGCACTGACCTGAAGCCTTTGTACTGTCAATGTCACTGGAATTTGCAGTGTCCCAAGCCATGCCAGGTCCCTGTCCCTGCCTCAGCTGCTCTTGTCCTCCTCCTTCCCACAATAAGTTTAGGAAAAAGCAAGATTCATGTTGCTCTTACTCTTTCCTCCCCTTCACAGTTTCATTTTGAAATACAAATACATTCCCATCAAAGCATCTTGATTTCCAGATTTAAGAAGCCTTTCACCCAGGTCTGCGGCTGTGACACACTGCCGGTACAGGTGGAAATGCTCAGCTGTAGAAGTGTAGTTTAGAGTATTTTGCATGGGGAGACTGAAGCTCATTTCCTTTTCACTGTCTTTTGAAGCTCAACACTTTACCATCACAAAGGCTGAGCCAGTGCAGAATGGACACAAAGAAACTGGTTATTCTTTCTGAGAAAGAGGAAAACACAGCTTTGGTGGATTTTCATAGCCATAGGCTGAAGTTGGCCATGTGCTCCCACTGGGTATCTCTCACTAGTGACCCAAACCCAGCTCTGAAACACGGTGGCTGGCTCTGCCGTGAGTCCCCAGAGCAGCAGCTGCTGGCGCCGGCTGTCAGGCACCCACATCCCCAGGAATACCAGCTATCTCTTGCATTCCAGAGGCACCATTTGGACCAGGACCAGCACTCCTGGTGCACCCTGCCACCAGTGATGTAGCTGGAACACAAGGATCAGTGCTTGAGGCGAATGCTGTGGCACATTGTCAGATGCTCAGTTTAACTGAGCAGGGAATACATGAAGGTTCACATATAAAGGTTTACATCTCATAGGTCAAACTTCTTCTATTTCCTGATTTTGGGTTGAAAACCTGCAGGTCTGGTTTGTTTCATTGTGATGGAACCAACACAATGCTGGTTCCATCTCAGAAAAAGCCAGAACCCCCAGTTCCACAGCTGCTGAGTCATTGCTGCTGCTGCTGCTGCCCACAGGATAACTACAGGACAGAGACAGGCTGACCCAATGGGGAAGGGCTGCCAGGCTGGCAGGGGAGCCACAAAGGACACAGTTCTTGAGGACTGGTAAAAAAAAAAAATATTATTGAAAGTGAAAATAATTTAGATTTTATGCTAAAGAAATGTCAATTCACAAAGTTAGAGCCCAAACAGCTTTACATCAAGCCACAGTGGGCACAGCTGGTGTGTGTATAACCAATGTAGCTTCCCTGTGTTTCCTTAGACCATGAAAGGCTTCGTGTGCTGTTAAATAATTCTCTTCGTTTTTGCTGACTATTCCAGTGAAAAATTCACTCAACACACCTCATTCTGGAGCCCACAGGTGGCAGTTCATCCCTAGAGAATTCTGACACCTGAGAGAACAAGGTCCTGAATGACCCAGTCAAAGATTGAAGCTCACGTGCTCTGGGCAGAAGGTTGACTTGACAATCTCCAGAGGCCTTTCCAAACCCATTTTCCCCATGATTTTGCAATCCCAATGTGATGCTGCCCAGCTGTCAGATGAAGGGTTTAGCTTTCTGCCACAATTGGATGCACGCTGGATATGTCTGTCTTTGCAGAGTTCCTCTGGGAGGGTGTCTGTGCCTTCTGGCATGTGCTGCTTCTTTTGTGCCAGCAGTTCTCAGCCTTGGCATCCTGGAACGGTGGGGAGATGGGCTGCAGAGCGTGGCCCTGGGCCATGCTCCTGGGCCGGCACACGCAGAGCAGGGACCGGAGCTCCGCGCGGAAGCTCCCATTCAGCCAGCAGTAGATGAAGGGGTTGTAGCAGGTGCTGCTCATGGCAAACCAGTGAAAAGCGAAGTACAGAGCATTGCTGCTGTGGATGGCCCTGCAGGAGATCAGCACCACGTAGCAGTTCAGGGGAAACCAGCACACGGCAAACACAACCACCACCACCATCAGCATCTTCAGTGTCATCTTCTTCTTCCGCTGATGGGCATAGTATTGCTCCATGGTGAGGTCCCCGATGGCATTCCTCAGCCAGAGCTTCTTGGCCACCATGGTGTAAGTGATGGAGATCACAAGCAAGGGCAGAACATACAAGAGAACAAACGTAGTCAGGTCCAAATACTTCCAGAAAAGATCAGCAGGAGGAGGGAAGCTGGGGAGGCAGACCATTCGGATGGTGCTGTTTCTGAAGATTAAAGAGAAAGAGCTCTCAATTCCCCTACCAGCTGCACACATCTGAGGACGAACACCTCAGACATTCAGACGGGTTTCAGTACAGGTACAGGTAGCAGAACTCATTCAGTATCATGGGCAGGTGCCACTTCCAATGGAGAATTTTGCTCTAGGTTTGACCTTTGGCTCCAATGAAGGCATCTTAAACACATCCCCAGGAAAAGAAAGAAATCATTCATATTGACATCTGTGTCCTCTGCTGATGAGGAGGCCCTCTCCCCTGTGCCTGCCCCAAACTACATGGCTGAATCTCTGAGCCCAAAACAACTAATGAACCAGCCTGGAAGCAATTCCATCGATTGTCATTGTCCCTTTGTGACAGACACAGAACCCGTGCAAAGGGAAGGAAACTTCTGTTTCACCACCCTTTCTGCTCTAATAACATGGATGGAAAGGTGTGCCCTTGGTTTCTGTGGGGCTTTGTAAACGTCATACAACAAAAAATATGTAAATGTCTTACCCAATATAAAACCTTGTCAGAGTCTGATAAATGGCGTGAGGCAGCGAGAAGCAGCTGGCCATAACCCAGATGACAATGATGCAAATCCCTCCTGTCACCATGGACATGCGTGGCTTGAGAGGGTGCATGATTACCTGCAGAGAACAATGACTCCTGAGGATTTACAGCATCTTTATCACTCTTTGAGCCCCATGTTGCATGTCAGCAGCAGCTCCACATCTCTTCAGTGTTAAAAGGCAGAGACAGTCACTTTACAGGACTTCAGGGAGTACAAGGGTCGGGAAATGCATGGAGTTGTGCACGTATTGAGTGTTGCTGCTGGCTCAGAGCCTGAGCAGAGAAATACATTCCGTGTGACCCATCAGCATGACTGCAGAGACCACGGTGGTGAGATCTCTGTTGAGCTATATGGACTATGGAGGATTATCTTAGGCAATGAAACAATAATTAAAAATAGATCTATCATGTCATCCAGATGATTTCTTGGCTGATGAAGTCTTTGGTATTTTATGCATGTCGTTTGTAGTCCCATTATAAATATCTACTTAATCAAGTTGTACAACTCCCCTGGAGTATCTGTCTGCCATGGCACTTCTCAGGACTAGCAATATTTTTAGAGGCAAGTGTTGTTTTCCCTTTTGTCAGGGACATCTCACTTCTATCTTTGTGATAAAAAAGACAGAAGTGGCTCATCTATGCTCCGGCAGTCCCTGTGATTCTCTGACAGCAGGTGGAGCCTACTCCTGTTTTGAACTTCATCCAGCCACAGCATTTACCATGTGAAGTTGCTTTTTGGTAGCAACCGTTTCAGTGGCTCCAGCACTATGAGAAATCCACTCTACCTGAGAGCTCACTCTGCTGGATCTGGCCTCCCAGCACTCGGCACTCATCAGCTAAAGCACAAATTAGAAACTCTGTTTCACTTAAGGAAACCCTTCAGTCTGTATGCATTACTTGACCTGAAAGGTTTTCATGGCTGGGAAGTATAGGGGCTAGAGGAGAAGGAGAGAATTTCTCACCTTGAACTGGATGAGTTAACATAGTTCTTACTGTTTCCAGCCTTAGGCGTCCCAAAGGAATGGGGCAAGCGTCAGAACTGACAGACTCCCATAAATCTGTGTGGAGAGAACGTGTGGGCTGGCTGGTGCTTGAATTCAGCACTTAGCCCCACCCTTCTGGTGGAACTGTGCTTCGAGGCAGGGCTGATGAGGGCAAGGAGCCTACGAGCCCAATGGCCCAGGCAGCGCAGGGCTGGAGCAGGCTGCCTGGCACTGAACTCCTGAGGTTTTCAGAGTCTCCAAGGACAGAGACTCCACAACCTCTCTGTGCAGCCTGTTGCAGTATTTCATCACCCTCACTGTAAAAATCAAAGGTATTTTGTCCTCTGCCATGAAAGATGGGGTTCTCTCCTCTGTTCCCTGAGTCTCAAGACAGTGCAGGTTTCCAGGTACTGGGATTTGAGGAGGAAACAACTATTTTCTAGCAATCATAGGGGTGGCGTCTTTGACATACCTGGTGCCGGTCCAGTGCAATGGCAGCAAGGGTCAGCACAGACACGTGGACAGAGCAGTACTGAACAAACCGGCTGATGTGACACATCAGCTTTCCAAAAACCCAGGTGCTGCTCACAAACCGCACCTGAAGAACAGACAGCATTGGATTAACAGGAGCAGTACCTGAAGAGAAGCAAATTGGCTTCCCAGGTGCACAATATGGAAGAAATGCTTTAATACAGCTTTCTGAGGCTTTGGAGGTGCTTTATCCTCAGTTTTTCCTGGGGAAACTGTGATTGCCCAAGACCTTCTCAAACTGAGGTGAGATTTACAGCACTGTGCAAACACTGCTTGAGCAGTGCTCTGTCTGTGTTGTGTACATGTGTACATTTGTACATTTACCATGGCCGTTCTGGAACACATAAAGAAACCTTAGCTCCACTCCTCAACGAATCTCTGCAGGGCACACTAGGTGCCTCCCAGAAAACGTTATATACCTTTGAACATTTGGATGCTGAAAGCTGCATGGTCTCCAAACTTAGTGAGAGAAATACATGGAAAAATTTCTCACCTGTTCCCAGAGAGGCTTTACTGATGGTGGCTTCTCTGCAGAGGAGAGTGTGCCAAACTGCCTCATTCCCTCATTATTCCTGGCTGTGCAATATTAATTACAAATGAATATAACTCATTTTGCTGCAGATTAAGCTAATTTGAAGTAAAGTACATTTACTACAAAGCATCTGTTCACACAGAAAATTAGTCAAGACTAGCTAATTTGTTTTCAATTAATCTAATTAATTTCCCTGTAGGGGCGACTCTTGCAGTACTGACTGAACTGGAGCAGTGTGCTGGATCTCTGGAGCTGGTGTAAAGCTCGTTCCTGAGAGAGCTGGCAGAAATTTTAATTACACGTGCCTACTGTGTGTCTGTTGGTGTGCAAACACACAAGAGGGCACCAAGCTCTCCCTGAACAAATTACAGGATGCAAATCCCATCAGAGCAAGGCAGGGAAATCCCACCAAAGAAACAGCACCAGTTTAAGAAAGGGTGAATTCAAATAGCTAATTCAAGACCTGCTTTTGGAAGGCAGAAGAACACTCTGGGCAGGGATGAAGCAGGAGGATTTTGAACAGGAGTGCTGGGTCAAATATAGGTACAAAGTCCTGTTTACATGGCATTTACCGTCTATGACAGTAGGGCAAGAAATGAATCTTTAATTCTTCCCACCTCATTCATTTAATGTTCTTTTATATCATATATTATTTAGTCACTGAAAATAAAAAAGGACGATTAGCCCCAGGAAGCACCGTCTGTAGTGGCTGAGGGAGGGACATGCCACTGACACTGCTCAGTGGCAGCCTAAGTACTTCCCTAAGATGTTGCACAGGGACTGACCTGGTTCACGTTGTTTCAATAGGAAACCAGCCATTAATTGGATTTTCTTGTGTCAAACTTGTCCCCACTTCCTTCCCCATCAACAGGCAAAAGGGGCTCCCAGATCTGTGCCTTGCCTGGGCAGAGGGGGAAAGCTGCAGCAGAGTGACCCCTGCAATGGACTGCAAGGTGGGGGCATTGGCCCTCAGCTCCACTTGCTCAGGGGGTGTTGGGGATGGGGGCCATGACTTGCACCCTCGCTAAAAGGTAAAAGGGGAAGGGGGGCAAAAGAAAGTCTGGGTACCAGTCTGGTCCCAGCCTGTTCAATCCTAGTGCACACAGCTGACAGGCACACACAGACACCAGCAGGCACGGCCGGACGGGGCTCACCAGTGTGAAGGGGGTGTTCAGGGTGGTGATCATCACGTCAGCAACAGCCAGGTTGACAATGAAGAGGTTGGTGGCAGAGTGCATCCTCTTGTTCTTGATGACCACGTGGCACACCAAGATGTTGCCGAACAGTGAGATGCAGATGATCACGGAGTAGGCGACGATCAGCAGCGCCTTCACTGTCCGGCTCTGGGACTCGCCCTCATACTTGGCTCCGCTACCAAAGTCCCCCAGGTCCTCCAGGTTCAAGTCACTGTGGAAGAAGGACTGGTTAGGGAAGCCATACAGTGCAGAGAAGAAGTTGGTTGTGTTGTGGTTCTCTGCTCTCCAGAAGGGCTTGGGCATGTACGGCAAGGGGAACCAGGTGTGCTGTCTCATGGCTGGGGCAGCAGAGCCCTGGTCCAGCCGCACACTAGCCAGTGCCTTCTGCCAGCTCAGCTGCGAGAGCCAGTGGTTGCAGGAGGGGACACACACAGTTGCATTTTAAAAA
>NW_008236209.1:6620681-6624013 GCF_000691975.1 Corvus brachyrhynchos
CGTCCACCCCCCCGGCCCCCCCACACTTTAGCCAGTGCCTTCTGCCAGCTCAGCTGCTAGAGCCAGTGGTTGCAGGAGGGAACACACACAGTTGCATTTTAAAAATCTGCCGCACGGATACAAACTAGAGAAAAGAGTTGATAAATGGGTCCTTCTGCCTGTGCTGGGCACACGTCACCTTTGCTTCAGGGGCTCCCCATCAGCTTTCCTTCTTAAGTCCCGTATGTGCCCCACAGAGAAGCTAATTTAGAGGCTGAAATATCAGAGATCCCCAAACACTCTCTCTGCACCAAGAAAGAAATCTTAGTGAATATTTCCTGTCGGGCACTGTTCTTCTTCAATCTGCAACTTATCCTTGGAAATCCGCTTTACTGGTTCTCCACACAGTCCTTAATCCATCAGGTTTCTGTTTCCCAAGAGTTTTCAGAGCTTGGCAGAAACGAAAAAGCAACGGCTGCCTTTCACTTTGCTTTTCCCCCTCCAAGTATCTCTGACTACTCAGTGAAGCAGCTTTGCTCAGCAGCAGACTGGTCCCTGTGTTCCCTGTGATATACACGGCTGCCAGATGACACACTGCACAGGAAGGAGCCAATGGCAGATCTCTTCCCCGTTTTTCCTGAGGTGTATCACAACCCACACGTGGGCAACGGCACAGCTTGACATGTGCAGATCTAGAGAGCAGCAAAACACAGGGAGGCTGGATGTGCTGTGATCTCCTCCGTCTGCTCTCTGCTCTTCTCTGGACACCCAACACAACAGCTACATGGGGGTGAAGCATCTTCACTACTTTGTGGCATCTCTCTTTCTCTTTATCCCAGAGTTTTAGCAGAGAATATCTGAGGGCTTTGTGCTTGGCCCCAGCCCCTTCCTGCTCTCATGTGGTGCAGAGGATAGAGTGAAAAGTGAAACACAATCAGACAATAAGAGCAGCAGCCCAGCATGCATGGGGGTCACCCAGGATGGTCGGCTGCACTCTGCATCCTGGCTGGGCTGGGGCCTGCACTGAGCCCCAGGGTGTTCAGGCACCTGCTGGCATCTCTGCAGCAGCCTGGCAGAGGCTGCAGGAACACACAGGGCTCCATCCCTGGGCTCCTTTGCCGTATGGCCCCGATAGGTCCCTTTGCCATAGTCCCTGCCGTTTCCTTGCTGTGCGTCAGGAGGATGAGGAGGCAGAGCAGCACCGGCTGCACATGCACAGACCCAAAGTGGTGAGATGTCCCAAGTGCCAGAGGTGGGCGACTCTCATCACGTATTCCTGCAGAACAGATTTATTCTGTCCCAAGTGCAAACACTTCAGCAATCACATGCTGATTTGCTGCAGTTATTATTCACTTGCAAACATTCTGAGCTGCTTCAAGCAGGCTTTGGGGTTCATCATGCATTGGTGCTAGCTCCGCCCAGTCAGACAGAAAGTGAGGGAGAAATGTACTTTTGCCAACTCATCCAGGTGAATTGTGCCACCCGTTGTTTCTAAAGAAGATTTTTGGCTTTCACAATTGACACTACTTGAGACACAAATTTTTGGAACTTTCAGTTTTGTGAGATTATTTAGCATTTTCCTTTTTAGTGCTCTTTTGAAAAGAAATGCCAGATTGCTGAAATGTCAGTTGAGATGCATATCCATCTTCCGAACAGATCTAATGTGATCTAATGTAATCTCATAAACAGATCAATGTTGATGAGAAATCGGAGCTATACTATAAAAATTCAGATCCTTGAGAACATTAAAACAGCAGATTTCAGGCATTTTCACACGTCATTACCATGGTTTATTACCTTTGCTCATGGAGGCCAAGGGGGCTGTTGGGAACAAGTCCCTGAATTCACTGGGTTCATGGAATCTTTCCTGTACTTCTCTGCAGGGACTTTTTCCTGCCTGACAGAGGCAGGTGAGATAACTCAACTGTCACGCTCATTGTACAGCATGTAAAATCATCCAGGGTCAAGGCTACTTGCACTTGCACCTGAATTTAAGCTAATTTTAAGGAAATTATTTCTAAAGACATGATTCATCTCCATTACTGGACTGAATTTAATGATGAAGCAGATCATAATAGCAATGGAGATTTTCTCCCCCAGGCTATTACCATGGGTTCACTGAGTATACACATTCAAATGCTTGTCCCTGTCTGCTCCCACAAAGATGTACAGAAAATGCTTTTATGACTGGATTATTGAGCTCAAAAAGCGAATAAAATTGTCCCCACAGGTCCCTGCAGATAATTATATTTCATATTTATGAGGTACGTAAAGACCTCACAAGAGGGCAGATGAGAAATCCTGGGAACCCAAGACCACTGCGCTAAAACTTTTCCTAATGCAGATGTTCCCATCATGCTCCAAATGTGCATTTTCTAGCTTCTTGTCTTTGTCTCCACCCATTCTTCCCCGAGCTCCACTCCTGGTGCTGAGTGCAGACTTCCCACGTCATCAGGAAAGGAGGTGAGAGCTGCTGGACTTAAAGTGCTACTCCAGGTCTGCAGTCAGGACACACAGAGAGTTGATGCCCAGAACACCCACCAAGAAAGCATCCAGCCTGCAAGAGAATCCCCTGTCCTACCGGCTGGGAGCTGTGCCACAGGAAGCAGGGAGCACACAGATCCTGGCAAAGCCTAAACCAAGGTCTGCTGGTGCAAACATGAGATTTCTGCCTTGAAAAAGAAAAGTGTCTCTGCTCTGCCATTCAGAGCTGAAAGCAGCTGGAAGCAGACAGGAAGTTTCAGTGCCTGAGCCTTGTCCAAAGGGAGAAAATTCAACAGCTGAAATTGTCAAGTCCAAACAAGGAAAATTTAATTTGATGTGTCTGTTGCACCATGCAGCTTCTTGCAAGATTTCTCTTCCCTAGAGAGGTTCATAGTTTACCCTTTTCTACTTAAAATACAAGTTTGATAAATAACAGAAACAACAAGAGCTATAGACCAATCCCTGCAGTTTTATTTCACTCAAAAGGTGTGTTAGAAATAAGAGTCTGGACAATCCTCATAAACCATGAATCTGCAACTCTTTCTTTTTTCATATTTGCTTTAGAGCACTTAGGACACCGTACTCCTCTTCATTTGCAATGACTAGTCCTGCTTTTGTGACTCAGAAAATGTGGGACGAACAGGCAGAGGCATTTTCCAGGACATTTCAGGGACTTGATAGTAAGACTTAATAAATGAACGGTGATTACAGAGTCCAGTAATACATTAAGTAAATATAGTAATGTTGCAGTGGGGATACTGCAACACGCATATATCAAACCAGGAGTCCCGTGGAAAGGAAATATATATGGACAGACAGATTCTTGCTAGATGTTTCAGAGATGTTTATTTCTCCAGCCGCATGGCCGG
>NW_008236209.1:6625505-6646371 GCF_000691975.1 Corvus brachyrhynchos
CAGAGCGCTCGGTGCACGTGGCCTGGGCCGCCCGGTCCCTGCGCCAGGCTTCCCTTCGCCAGGACACAGCTGACATTGCTCAACAGTCTCGGTAACGAAATAATATTCACGAAAATATTCTTCCATCGGCATATATTTTGACTCCAGTATTAACTGTGTCCAAATGGTTTTCCAAAAGCCCTTGGTAAGAATTAAATCCCAAGAAACATAGAAAAAGTTCTTAAACAACCATGCCAGGAAGTGTTTCAGTTCTTTTTGAGCTTGAATCAAGCTAAAATTTACAAATCGTTGTTCAAGAATCATTTTAAGTTTAAGATAAATGTCCATATGCGGCTCTGAGAGCCAAGAGTCTTCCCACGGTTCCTCCATAGTTTAGATATGGAATAGCAAAGCAAAACCAAGAAGAGGAATCCAAAGTTTCCAGGGTTTACTCACACAAATCAGTCGCTTAGGGATCGGGGATCGTTCTGCTCACAATTCTCCACCATTATGTTGCAGTGGGGATACTGCAACACGCATATATCAAACCAGGAGTCCCGTGGAAAGGAAATATATATGGACAGACAGATTCTTGATAGCTGTTTCAGAGATGTTTATTTCTCCAGCCGCATGGCCGGGGCTGTGCCCAGGAACTGTTCCAGTCACGGGACCAAGGGTCCTTCTGCCCGCGCAGGGAACACAAACCAACCAATGGGAACGAGGCTGAGCAGGGACAGGGAAACCCCGTGTCTGTGCCCTCAGGGCCCCTCTCCCAGGGCTACACGGCAGGGGAGGGACCCCAACATAGTAATACATTAAATAAAGCAGTTCTGTAATTCAGACAGGTGCTAACCATTCAAAACCATGCTATACACGATGCCTTTCTGTGCAGGTGAGCCAAGGTTTGCCTCCTGGGGAGGGAAAGATTCGCTCAGCCCACAGCAACACGAGGGTCACCTGCGTGTTCCGCCATCCCACTCACATCATTGACTACGTGCTCCTTCTTGATACATGAGAGCCATTGCAGCTATAATCCAGCTTTTACAAAATATTTTCACTTACTGAGGGCAGACTTTTAGGCAAAAACATAAAATTTACCACTCTCAATGTGGTAAATTTACCAGTCTCAATGCCTTTTGTTTTTTCCCTGAGACAAAGCCTTCTTTGTGGGGAAAAATGTGGAAGGAAGGTGCTGAGCACAGACTATCTCTACCAGATACTCAATTATGTCCCCTTGAAAGAGTATTTTAGCTTTTATTCTCAGAGCTTTCTCGGAGGCAGTGTAATTGGATTCTCATGCTGCAGACAGACGGAAGGAACAATGGAGGACATGTGTGGGAGACCAGGGTCCTGAGGCTTGACTTAGGAGCTGGAAATTACTTCTTCGAATACGCTAGACCAGCCTTTCTGCAGTGAAGCCTGACATATAAATTACAGTGAACTGGAACGTAGGGGAGGAGCTGCATGACCTTGGATCCAACTGCTGTACTGTAATGGACCATGTCCTGTCCTAGAGAGCAGTCTGGGTTAGCTGAGTGTCCCTCACCTAGGGAGGAAGAACTCCCCAGAGCCAGAGGAAGAGTCAACTCCAGGCCATTGCCTTTATGAAGCTCAATACAATGTATCTGAGAGGTTTACCATGACTTCTCTACTGTACCTGCAATTATTTCTAATTCCATGTGCCAGATACACAGCGAGGACCAGCTGTAGCACACACAGCAAAGCGCTCGAGGAGGGTAGCGGCATGTTGTTCTCAGCTGAAAGCACAAAGTTATGTTCTAAAATTTCAAGTTATTCCCTATGACTATCAAATGACTGTAAAGTAAAGCCAAGGGAGTCTCTATTGGCTCAGGAGATGGAATTTGACATGCACTAATCCAAAGATTGTTTCTTGGCAAAGAAGGCTCAGCAGATACCAAGGAGACAGGATGTACACGGGAGATGACGTGGCAACTGTCACTCATGGTCCATCAGGAGATGGAAGCAAGCACTGCCTGGTTCAGGCAATGTTGGGGATTTTTCACTTTCTAGAGGATTCAATACCAGGAGAAAAAGCCAGATGGGCTGCTCCAGAGCCAGCTGATGCTGGCAAAGGCTGGGGAGTTGCTGTGGAAGCCTCTGTCAAGCCTTTTTTCCTTAGTTTGAAGAAAACTCCTCTGGAAGGATGGAGTAGACTAAAAACTACTTTGAAGTTTCTGAAAAATAAAAAAAAACCAAAAAAAACCAGTCTGACTTTGCTAGCAGCTACAAATGTTCAAACAGGAATCAAGAGCCATGGTCCTTGAATAAGTGATGCAGAAGATAAAATATGATTTGAAAGGAAACACTTCTGAAGACAGGGATGCCACAAGCCCTGAACACACAGTCCCAAAACTCACCCATGAACAGCAGCAGCTTTCTTTTGCAGAGAGTAACTGGAGGATAGGTGGTGTTCTGCAGGTTGTATTCTGAAAATGCTGGTTTCTCACCGAAAGTCTGAATGAAAGCCAGGACATAAATGTCATCAGCAACAATCTGAAGTTTTAGCTATGGACAATCCATTTTAACCCATTCAATTTAAAAAAAATTAAAAATACCTTTCTCCTTCAGAAGCAAGTGCTGCTCTAAAATAACAAAATTTCCAACTTCAGTCTCTCAACCCAGACTTCAGTTGCTGAGTTTGGGGTCTTGGTACAGAGCCCAAGGAGGTAAATGCTTCCAGGGCAGGTGGCCCTGGGCAGGGGTCCCTCAGGGAGGAGAGTGGTGGTAGATTGACAGTGAGAAGCAGAAATGGCCTTGTCTCAGGTGTGGGGAGGTCTGCTCTGGAAGCAGCTCAGCCAAGAGATCACTCCTCACCTCCACCTGCCAGCACTCATCTACTGCACAGCGCCCTTCACATCCTTGCCAACCTGGGCATCTCCCAGTGGGATTCTTTTGCCCTTAAAGCACTCACAGCCTTTTTCAGTGCCTCTTATCATTCTTGGATTTTGTTTTTTCTTTTTCATTTCTTCAAATATTTCAGGGGCTAAGTTTTGGAAACACTGATGACTATTCCAGCTTGGATTAGTTTGCATTCATAGTATGAGAAAACATTTCATGCATTCATTCCCTTCTCTCTTTTCAACTGTCCTTTATCTGACTGCTCCAGGAAAATCAGAATTAGCCACTGCTTTGTTTTCTCTCCTTACAGCCCAGCTGCACTCACTACAATTCCTGGATTGCAAGAGAAAAAAAAAAATTACTTGCACTATTTCCTTTAGATGCCAGATGCCACATTTTCAGATGAAATACGAATCCCCACATCTCTTTTCAACATCCGAAATTTCAGGTACAGAGGCACCACACACCCCAAAGGAAAACCTCTCTCTGGCACACCGACACATTGGTGCTCCTCCTGAGAGCCCTCCTGACTCTATGGGCTCCAAAAGGCTTCTTGGCAAGCTGCAAGAGTGATGTCAGTGCTCAGGAGTTCCAAACAAGGGCTGTAGCTGGAGAAAAACTTGGCAGGATGTCTGCCAACTGCTGCACTGCCCGCCCTGCAGCAGGGGCACAGCTGGTTTCAAAGAGTTTTTGACCATTTCCCAGCTAAACCCTACTACCCATTTCTGAGCACAGACCAACTACATCAGGCTCCATCAGGTGTACAAAACCAGCTGTTACCAGGGTACAGCTGAAACCTCCCAAAATTGTGCTGTTATGTAAAATTACACAGCTGCTACCCTCTGTCCATAACATCCCAGCCTTTCTTCTCTTTGCCTGTTTCCTGGCACTGGGGGAAGCCAGGTGGGTGGTATCAGCAGTCAGTTCAGGGAAACAGAGAGCCTTGGGAGGAGCAAAAATCAGAGCCCAAACAGCTGCTCCTTGGGCTTGGCTTTGGGTTAGGGTTAGGGTTAGGGTTAGCAGGAGGTGGACTCAGAGCAATTCTTCCCAGCTGAGAGCAGAGGCTGGGGACAGGTGCCAGAAAACACCCCCCCACACACTCCCTCTGCGGCACCAGGTGTTCCCACAGCTCCCACCAGGCAGCTCCATCCCAAACTGCATGGGCTGCCCTGGAGCTGCTGCTCCAGCACAGTGCAGGTGGCAGCAGCTTGGTCTTGAGGGACTCCATGAGACACTTGCATTAGAAAGAAAGCTGGGAAGAAAAGAAGCAGAATGTGTGTCCAGAAACAGATGTTTGTTTGAGCTGGTCCTAAAGATCGAGATGTTAGAAAAACCACAAAATCCTTTGGAAGTGTCCTTTTTCCTGTTCAGTCTCAGGTTTCTGGTCTCAGTGTGTCTCCTGCTGTAGAGGACCGATGCTGGCACCAGGATACAGGACTGTGGCACTACACCCTCCCCTGGGGCAGGCCCCTGCTAGCTGAAATGGGGGGACTGCAGTTTTTTCATAGTACCACCAGTAATTTGATGAGGTGACTTGACAAAGGTATGATTACAGGGGGGGTTTATAAAAATTACTGTATAGAAGTATTTTCAAGACAGAAGAGTGAACAGCCAGGTCAAACCCTGGTCTCTGCCCACCACATGCTCAGGGCAGCCAGGGCAGCTTGGGACACCACAGCCTGAACTCCACCCTCACCACCTGGGCCTCTGGGAGCCGTGGCCACCAGGATACTTCCATGGAATGGGGTGCACTGACCCCTCCTGCAGCCCAGCCTGAGCACATGGCCAGCACCTGTCCTCCCTGCTGCTGTCCCCAGCATCAAGCCCAGCACTGCTCTGCCAGTGGCTGCTGACCCTCGGATCAGTGATGACACCAGGCACCTCTGCAGTCCCAACCCCATCACCCCATCAATCTCAAACTTTTCCCCAGTAAATTGCTTTCTCCTTTAAAACTTTTCCTGAAACTTTTTGAACTCCAAGTGACTGGTATTTTAAAGTTCTTGTCATACTGTAAATTGCCAGTGATCAGCAGACCAGAAATTATTTGGTCTTGTTTTCTCCCCAGCACACAACATTCCACATTCCAGAAACACAAACACACTCCAGAAGAGTTACTTGGCAGTGAAAGTGTAATGAGACAGCCTTTGTTCTTCTTTATTTCTCTGCAACATAAGCAACAAGAGTGAGTAAAAAAAAAAAAAAGTCAACCTCACCCAGCTAAAATAAGCAAGAGACAAGAACATCTTCATGTGTTCCCTGTTAAGCAGAAGGAACACAGCTCAGCCAGACCCACTGGCAAGTGCTGAACCATTCACTGTCCTGGAAGTAAAAAAAAAAGAAAACAATGTTCTGAAAGATAAAGCCATTCCAAAGGACTGAATCACTGAGAATGGGAGTTCCTTAGTGCAGGGAAGCATGTGTTAGGGAAAGAAAAAAGTGCCTGAGTCAAACTACCCTAAAGGCTTTGCTTGATGAAGCAGCCTGATGAGACCTCACCTGCTTCCAGAACACATTTTTTAGGGTAATGTCATTCATTTCTTTTAATACGGGTGAATCTCAAGGAGGAATGATGCCACCAGGGCTGCAGTCATCATCATAACTGTTTTCCTCCAAAGACTGCCATTGTATCTGGGCTGTCAGCTTGGAAGAAATGTCTGAAAGGATATAACTGAAAAAGAGAAAGAAATAAAGTTTAAAACTGTATTACCTCTTTTCTAACAGTCAGAATTTGAAAAGAAATACAAAAGTCAGTGAGAGGTTTCCTATGTGAGAGGTTTTCAACACAGACTACAAATTCCTACATTTTTTTTATTTTCTGCTGCTGGTTACTTAAATTAAGGACCTTCTCCTTAGGCTGGACAGACTCAGGCATTAATCGAATGCAGGCAGCTTCTCTGAGGACTTACATCTTCTCTTCTGGTCATCAATAGATCACGGCTGCAATTGCATCTGTCCTGAAATCACCTGTGGGGGAAGAGAAGGAAGATGGAATTTAGGAGTCAAATAATCTATTTTAGACATGTTTCTTTCCAATCACTTCTTAGTGTTTGGGTTTGGGTCATTACACTTCACTCTGGAATGGGTACACTGGGTAACAAGGGAGAAATACAGGAGGGAAAAAAAAAAGAAACAAGGGAGAAAAAAAAACCCCAACATCCCAGCAGCTCCAAAGGTGCTGAGGACTGACCCAAAACACAGAGAAATGCACCTAATTTTATAAAAGTAGCTTAGAAGTTGACACTGCTAGTCCTGTCTTTAGCTCCAATCCTGATCCCTTTGAAATAAATGGTATTGTTTGTGTTTTCCTTAAATTTCCCAGAACATAGCCCCATGAAAGATCAAAAATAATCTATTTGGGAACAGGCTGTCTCCTTTCATACACTCAAAACAACAGCACCTCTAACACTGGCCAAAAAGGCTTTACGCGCCTGTGTACCTGATTTGCACATAAATCTCACCTCCAGAAGGTATTATGAAATTCTAATTATAGTCCATCCGAAGCAAAGTGGCCCTGGATTACATCCAAACTTCTCCCAAGCTGGGCAGAGGGTTTTGTGCCTGGCAGTTTTACAAACCTCTTCTGCTGCCAACTTAACAGGATAATATTCAAAAACCTTGAGAACTCTGAGTGGAAGTGGCTATTAGTTGCAAAGGTTCAATTATCAACAACAGTACCTGAATTGCTGAACCTCAGACCTAGCACAGAATGTCTCCATAACCAAATATTGCCTCTTTCTGAATCACTGGAACATTTGTGTGAGTCAACCTGAAGCAAAACAACCAGCCCTGCACACAAAGGATGCCTTTCTGTCCCCTGATCCATAGTGCTGCTTTGACCCATGCTGGGCAGGGACTTCTGGAGCCAGTGCTGAGCAGCTGGAGCTGCTGGAGGGCGAAGCAGTTGTAAGCATAAGCAGCCAGCCAAATTTGCAAGAACACAGAAAAGGTCCCCATGTGTGTGAAACAAAAGTCAAGGAAACTACTTCTGTCTTTTTGCCACAGAAAAGCGAGCCAAGTAGAGGGAAAAGCAGCCCTGAATCTCTGGCCACCACCTTGCTCCATCTGTTACTAGTCAGCATCTTGTCCAATATGATTTTTTTCCTGTTTTCTGTGCAGCCAAATTCCCAGAGCTTACACAGAGGACGTGGAAGGTGTGCTAATATCTGTGCTAAATGCTCTGACAGCATTGAAAACATCTCAGGTGTTGGTGAGGAGCATCAGCACAAACATAGGTGTTTTCAGAGTGCATTGGTAAGGGCTGGGAGTGGTGACCCAGCCTGGAACCCACAGCACTGGGCTGGGGCAACCAGCCACAAACACCAGATAAACAGAGGAGGTTGATGCTGCCGGGGCAGCAGCCACGCACATAAACTGCAATTCACATTTCTGACTGAGGCTCTTTCGCAACCCTCCTTCCTTCCAAAGCCCTGCAGACTTTCCCTCAATCAATTCTCACATTCTGTCTCTCCGCTGTGCTCCACAGCTTCAGCTGATCACGTTTGCCACAGCCAATATCACTGTGACACACACCCAGGAGCCAGCAAGGGGCTCGCTCCGCAGGAACAGAACAAATTACTTCTGTCTTCACAGAGGTTTGGCATCAAAATGTCAAATGGAACAGGTAGACAACCTGCTGAAAGATTCTTTTTTATCACACAAAGCAAACCAGAACCTCAGAGAGGCCCAGCTGAGCTCTGTCATGTGTGGGATCATGCCCTGCAGTCAGGAATTTGTTGTGCTAGGTATGAATCCAGTCAAGGTTTGTTGCCCTTTCAGTCCACAGTGTGACATTTATTTGCCATCACCTTGAGATAAGATATCCAGGGAACCACTGACCCTCCTCCATTCGGTTTAGTAATTTATGTATCTTTAGCCTACAGAAAGCTGGGTCATGACTGTCAGCTGGCAGGCCAGAGACAGACCCAGAAAAGTGCTGGAATTCAGAAAGTGCTTTATGACTTATTGCCCTGTTCCATCAAAATCATCATCTGCTCTCTGATTCCAGATTCTTGGTTACAGGAAGGTGTCCGGGTACAAACAGGCACAAGACCCAGATGTGGCATTGCCATGGCAACACACTTATAAAACGAATTTTGCTGTTTTTCTGAGATTCACCATTTAGAGAGAAGCAGCAGTAAAGCTGGATGTTGCAGGTGACTCAAAAAACTGTTCAATGGAGGGTGTAGAGCAGCACCAGCTGGGAGAGGTGGTCAGTGGGATAAATCCTGGTGGGAAGGCAGGGATGGAACCCATAAAGCAGCCGCTGTCATGAAGCACTACCGAGGCAGTGAGGTTATAGAAGGGCAGAAAAACAAAGCAGCACAAAGCAGCCTAAGGAAAAGGATTCACAGGAAAGCCCTAACAGAGCGTGACTGTGTAGCTAAAGAGCTGTCAGAGGTCACAGATCAAGTGCAGGAGCCATGTGGCTCAGGACACAAGAATTTGATGATTACTGATTGAATATGGGCAAAGTCTGAGGAGGTGTTTGGTTTGACTAGGTAATATTAGGGAAACTGGAATGAGAAGAAATTAAAATCTTGTTTCCATTTCATTTGGCTATTCAAAATCCCCCAAATTAGGATATAGTTTGTGTTTCAGGAATACTGATGTCCCCTGGGTAAGAATGAAAATGCTGTCTGAAATGTGGGGTAAAATGTCAGTGTCACCTATTGCTATTTAAATTCCTAGAAAATAAAGAAGCAGCAGCAATTTATTCCCAAAGCCTTGTATAACCTTTTGAGTTGCCAGCTGCTTCCTTACATGTAGCCCCTGAGGTCACAGCATGCAGGCATCAACCATTATGTTAAGTGGTGCCCCTGGGCATTTAAAGTGCTGTGTTACTGTGGCTCACCTTGATGATTCCAGACCCTTCCCCACAGCCTCTCCACTTGCAACAGTCTTCAGGCTCTCAGCATGACTGAAGATGATGACTTACCCTGACAGTGATTTATCTGAGTTTCCCAAAGCATGAAAAGCTGTGGCCTAGTCTCCCATCCCGTATCACTGCAGACAGTAATTTGATGCTCTGCTGGATGATCAGCCTTTGGGGAATTTGCTGGCTAATGAGACACTGCAATCAGTTTTATCAAATCTTTGTAGAGCTTCACCCAAGGGAAATCATATAACTCAGCCACAGCACTAGCAATCGATTTCCCAGAAGGTTCCTCATAAAGCAACTGTGAAACCTGGTATTTTTACACCTAAAATCTGCAGTTCTGCCATAAGTCTACAGGTTCCACTCACTGAGGACCAGAACAGGACCCATGAGGATCCATTTCTGAACTGTGCATCTGGAATACTAAAAAAGGCATAAAAGTCATGACAACACCACCCAGAGGTGGTTCCTCACCCACTGGGCTTCTCAGACTGGCAATTAGCAATGCCAAGGGATCCTGGCCAGTTTTTCCAGACTATATATCTATATATCTAAAGGCTGTAGAGAGAAAACCATGAGCCACAATCTGTTTTGACACAGATCTTCAGAGGGAGTGAGGACGGGCAGGGAGGTGTGTTGGAACTCTGGGTTCCAACAGAGGTGGATGGAGGAGCTCACATGGAGAGGGCAGCGTGCACTTGGGCAGCAGCTTCACTTAAGGACATTCTTTGGCACTTCCCAGGCAGCTGCCTTGGGTCTGTGCCAATGACTGGAGAAAGGGACAAACTCAAACTTCAATTACTGTAGGCTCTAGTCCCAGCCTAAAAGGTTGATTTTTTTTTTTTTAATAGTTTCAGTCACACCTTGTGAAAATCAAATTAATCATTCTGGTCAAAACAGCTTTGTGAACTGAAAGGATAATTTCTATTTTCCATTGTGAAGACCTTTTGAAAGAAAGGGGGTAGTTTTGACATAAATCCCCTCAGATACTCAGAAAGTAAAGCTGGAATGCCTGTTTCAGCTTTATTGAAGAAAAATCTTTCAGTCAGGAAACGTGCATTTACTTTTTTTGTGAAACAAGAGATTACAACTTAAAGGCACGACATGCCTTGAGCAGCAGGAAATAGTTTTAACTGCTCAGCTTTACACGAGCTACCTGTGTAAGAGTGTGGCCAGACCTTGGGGCAGGACAGGAGCCAGCCAGCAGCTCCAGGGCTGGCAGCAGGCAACAAGGCCCCTCCTGCACAGCTTACAAACTATGAGGCCCCTCCCATGTGGTTGTAAAGCCCTTGGAATAAGGTATTGTACACTGGGCTGGTACAAATACGTGCATGTATCCATGAATATCTGCACACAGGTTTATAGCAGCACAATCTCGAACATTTGGGCCATAGAGCAGATAAATCAAACAGCAGCTCTTCCCAAGAAAAATTATTTCTTTTGCATTGAGAAAATGAAGCAGAAAGGACATTTTCTGGGGTCACATGCCAGCTGTAACCTTCTGAGTTGTACTGTATATTCACAGAGTATTGATGAAAGGAGGTTGAAGATTGTTTTAGCTCAGTGCAGTACTAACAAGTTCTTCCAGCCCTTCCGGAGCACTGCAGTGCTCACCAGCTGACCAGCCACCTCCTCACACCCACACTGCTCTCACTCTTTGGGGTTTTTTGATGTTTAACAAAACAAGAGTGTGCAAATTGGACTAATCACAATCCTCATGCTCAGCCTTGTACAAGAGGATCAGTTTTGATAAGCCCGTCCAAATCTGGCTGTATGTCCCTCGCCCCACTGACTCCAAAGCACAATGACCTGGAGGTTTTCAAAAGGACTGGAGAGAAACACCAAACCTGGAGAAACTGAAGCTACCAGAGCACCCACACCAGTGGCCTCTTCCACATGTTACGTTTGGCTTAGGACCTTCCTGCATTTGGCAGTGACATGGGGAATAGAAGCGTCTCACTGCCGACCTGACCCCATCCCTCACAGCCACGGCCATCCCAGCACAGCCTCCAGCAGCAGGAGCCCATGGCCAGGCAGGGACACAGTGTGCTCACTACCATCCTCAGCTTTACTTTGTGCTTGTTTGCTTCTCACAAAGCAAGTCAGCCTGACCCAAAGAAGATGACTGCTCTTCACTTGCCTCTAAAAGGGAAAGCTTTCCTTTGAAGAAAATAATCCCTAAATATGAAAAATTAGGATCCAGTAGGAAGGTCCTATAGGCAGGGTTTTCTGTCAGCTCCTTACAGAGACAAACTGCAAAGCTTCCCAGATCAACATACACAAAGAAAGATGTAATTTCTTTGCTACGCTTGATGACACTGAATAAGAGAGTATTTCTCTCTCCTGTGCCTATTAGACATGCACAGCCCGCACTGAACTGTCTCTTACACAGCAAGTCCTTGGCCCACACCTTTTCCAACAGACTGAACTCCTCCTTTACTGTTTCCCTGTGTCTCTTCAGAGATAGGTGACTGTTTCAACTTGCCCATCCTTCCCACAGTTAAAGAATGCAGAATGAAGCCTGTCTCTCAAGAACACCATTAGGTTTATAGACATTAGGTTTATAAAGCACCTGGTGAGCAACTGATTTACTTTCCCCAAAATAAGAGCAAATTAACAAACAAACAGATTTCCAAGACAGGCTGTCTTTGATTTTTAACACCATAAATGCTAATTTCAGCAATAGCTGTTTGATCAATCACATGCCCAGTCCTGCTCTTCTCACATCCCAGAACAGTCCATGACTGAATTCATTGATTGTTTCCAAGATGAGTGCTGCAGTAGGTCTGGTACCTCATGTGTGCACATTGCCTTATTTGTACATCCCATATCCCAGACTCCATATATGAATAAGCCAGAGGCAGCTTTCCCTCTGCTCAGATCCATTCTCTGATTTTACCTTGCAGATCCCCTTGTTTTAGCAGCTGTTGTGCAAGAATTTCTCTCCCCAGGCAGCCTATGAGCACATCACTCCAGACTTTGCCATCGCTCCTGTAATTTGCTGTGCCAACAAAATTGCAAACAGGCTGCATGGACAGTCTGGATCACCAGGCAATTTAGTTCAGAATTAGAGGCTGCACTACAGCTAGAGCCCAGCAAACCCTTTCACTGACAATTACTGTGTCAGTTGTTTTATGGAGTGCCACATTAACTTTTGTGTTTTGAGAAAAAAATGTAAAGACAGCACTTTATATTTCCCTGTGCACAACCAAACAGCTTTTGACTCACATGTCTCCCATGCACAGTCGGAGTGGGAGTCGGCAGGAGCGTGAGCCACACGCCAGCGTGGCAATGGCTGAGGGCACAACTGCCTGCCCATCACTGAGTGGGGTGACACTACAGGGACCCCATCCCAGACCTGCTGCAAACAGCCAGCTGCTGCCATGTAACGAGTAACTCTGCTTTGCAGTCACCTGAGATAGCCTAGAAGGCTTCAAACAGGTGGGTGATCATCTGGGTCAAGTTTTTAAAATGTCATCACAGCTATGGGGGTCTAGGAAGAGCAATGTTAAAACTGCAGGTAGAAAGTACTACCTAAAGTGACTACAACCAGCAGTATTAGCTGCTTCGTACATTTATCCCATACAAAACCGGCAAGACCAGCTCTTCCATGATGTTCTGAACTCATAGTGGCAGTGCGGGGTAAAGCGGGCTGGGTTTATGGCAGAGGGTTATTGGACTAGCTCAGCTGGTTAGAGCATGGTGCTAGTAATGCAGGGTTTGAGGGTTCAATCCCTGTGTGGGCTATTCACCTAAGAGCTGGACTCTATGATCCTTGTGGGTCCCTTCCAACTCAGAATATTCTATGATTCTGTGATCTCTCCTTCTCTTCCTCACATGCACAGTGACTGGGAGAGCCAACTCCCGCTTAGAAGCAGTTGTGAACTTGCTGATAAATTGCTTTGTCAGTTTGCGGCAACAGAAGGTTCTAGCAAAATGATCTGTTTCTGTTTTGTCCAAAGCTTTCCCTTGAGTTTTCTCAGTTTGGGGAGGTTCTCACAGGACACAGCCCTCACACCACAGGCTTCTCCCGAGCCTGCCCCCAGAGTTCCTCACAACCCCTGCTGGAGAGACCTCTGCCACTGATGCTCCACTTGGCCCAAAAAACATTACATTCGAGGAATTTTGGCAGCCTGCTGTTTATGGAATGTGTGAAATCCAGCTCCCAGCTCTCTGCTGCCCTGCTTGGGGCCAGCATCCAAAGTGCAGGCTGGGCCCAGGCCGCAGAGCTGCAGAAAGGGCGATTTCCCTGTTCTGCTGCCCTGAAGCAAGGGAATACATTTATACTCACTCCTTCGTCTCAGTGCAGACCCCAAACATTTTTTATCTAGTTTTTAACAAGCCAAGGGGGAAAAAATAAAATAAAGACTTCCTTCTTCATTCTTATTTCTCATAACATAGCTTCTAAAATTCCCTGCAAATGATGGGTTTGGAAACCTGTGGTTTGCATTAGCAGCTGAACCAGGCTTAAATCTGAGCAAAGATCATCCATATTCAGAGTATTCAACAGCCCTCCAGCCCCTCACCAGGCCTAATGAAGTGAAATGAAAGAAAAATAATGAGCTTTGTCCTTGCTGCCAAAGGAAAAGGCAGCTGGAAATGTGTAGGGGCTTGATATGAATTGAACATGATTAAGTATGTGATAACCACTGCTCTGAAGAAAATGGTACTGTTATACCTAAGGAGCCCCCAGCAGTCCCTTGTCATTAGAGCCATTTAGCTGCTTTAATTGCCTCTGAAAGCCACCCAGAACAGATCGCTTTTATGCTCTTTTCATTTTAAAACCAGGCACAGAAATACACAAGCACTAACCTGCATCCATTTGAGTAATGGGGATTCAGGGGAGGGAGCTGGACAGGTATTTCATAGGGAAAGGCTCAGTACTTGACCGACAGGGTGATGGGACTGTGGGATGTGTGGGCACACAAAGGGTGATGTTACAGTGATACGTGTGAGCACAGCTGATCCTGGAAGACGGCCACCACAGCCCACAGGTGGGCTACAGAACTCTGGTCCCACCACCCAATCCCAGTTTGGCTCCCAGCAAAGAGCAAAAGGATGCGTCACAGCAAGGCTGACAGTGAGGCACAGCTCATCATGGTCCTTGATGGGGTTCTCAGTGACATGCAGTGCCCTGAATTTGTGTCTGCCCACTTAATCATCAAAAAACTGCAATCCAACTCTAAATTAACAATTTTTTTTCTGTATTCTTCATTGATTCACAAAACTGAAAATATTATCTTCCTCTCCTTCACATTAATTACATTAATGGCTCACAGTTTCTTAGGAGACAATTCCCAACTCAGCTCTGGCAATGGAGCAAGACTGGAATCTGGCCTAAGCTATTCTGCTAGAAAAGACCAACTGGAGCTGTTCTGGAGAGAATAAAATGTCTCCTCTCTTCCTTGGGGAAGGAGAATATTTCAGAAGGACCTTTTTTAATCATTACTTGTCTTCAGTCAGTTCAAAGGGTCCTTGGATCTCTCCTGGATAGATATTTTCTTTACAGAGGGCTGAGGAGAATACATGAAGAGGTCAGGGCTCCAGCTTTCCCTCCTCAGCTTCTAGAAGTACAGTGCACATTTGAAATGATGCCCCAAAATCTTTGCTGTGGACAAGGATCCAGCCCCTGCTCCAAGTACACAGCCCAATGTTTGTACATGGCTTTCAGAGACCAGAATTCTTTTGAGACATGAGTTTGAATCCATCATCCAGGATGGATCTCCGATTGCGTCGTAACCTCTTTTGCTTCTCAAGATGGATGACTGCTCCCAGGAGGACACCAGCAGCCAGGAGCAGCAGGACTCCTACAACAGCCAGAGAGATGACTGTGGCCTCTATCTGCTCTTGGGTCACCTTAGATCCAAAAAGCATCATCTTCTGGGACTCATCGTCATGCGACAACCCTGAGAGACAACCAGAAAGGTATTTTCAACAAGAGCCAGCAATACCACAACTGAAACATTACAAGAAATACAACAAAGGAGCAAAAGAAAAACCTGATGCAATCAAAGTGGAAGTGTTCAAAAGATGTGTAGATATGGAGCTTAGAGACATGTTTCAGTGGTAGACATGACAGTGCTGAGTTATTGGTTGGACTCAATGATCTTAGAGGTCTTTTCCAACCTCAGTGATTCAATGACTCAAAGGAGGCCCCAGTGCCATCCATCTGTCAGACCCTCATCCCTGAGCCCACACAGAGAGTTGAGATGGATGGTTCCTTCCCTAACCTGCTCCACCCCAGAACCTGACAGCCAGCTACTTCTGTCCCCAGCCCAGAGATGAGAACAAGTGTCCAGGCTGGGGCTGCTGCAAGTTCCCCCAGTCCACACTCCCTGTTACGGTGGCTGCTGTCCTACACACCACCGAGCGCTCAGCCATGCCCATGGTGAGTCACCAAGATCCTGAGCTTGCTTGTGCCTCCACACAGAGGCAGCAGCCACCTCCTGAGAAAAGGGGCTGTTTGCTCAGGCAACAACTATTGGCCAAGGTTTCTGCCTGGTGAGCATACACAAACTGATACCTCCATATGGTATAAAACCAAATTATTTAATATTGCCACTACTGCTCTCCCACATTTCCTACTCCTCTTCTGGTATGGCCATGTTGAGTGAGGAAAATGTTGGGGTGAAAATGACTGAAATAACAGTGGAGAAAGCCTGCTGAGCTGTAGTTAGGTGGCTGCATTTGCAGCTGGCCTGAACTGGCTCTCAAATCAGCTCAGCTGAATTTCTTCACAGCAGCTGGAAAATGGGAGTTGTGAAAAAAGATGAGAAATCAGGAAAACAAACCACCAATGTACGTTACTCAGACTTCTACCACAGAAAATTTCAAAGGGATCATATCTACTACTCCCCTTCTCCCTGTGCTGCTCAACCAAATGTCTTCTCACATCTGTTCTTTACAACGCCCAAAAAACTCCGGGCACACACTTGGGCTCTTTTCTCAGGGAAACATGAGAGCAGAAGGCAGATGTGCGTGTTTGCATGCTGACTTCATCCCTTCAGCTTGTAGAGATGATTGTGAAACTTCCCTAAACCACAGAGTCACTGACAGTCCAGAGATGGAGGACAATCCATTCCAGACACTGTCCTCTGCCTATGCTCACACTCCAAATCTGAATCCATTCATAGCAGGCACAACAGGGTGCGAGGTCACTTACCTTTTCCACCTAACACAGGCAAACAAGCCTAACCAGCCCAACTTCCTTATTTCTATCACCAGAGGACAGACTGGTGCCCTCCCTGTTATCTACTGAAGCAAGGCCTCACACTGAGGCACTGCCAGGCTGGCAGAGTAGAGGCTGCGGGCGCTGCCTTTCCCTCCCCTTGCACAGATCCAAACCTCTGTGTTGCTCAGGGATCTGCCCCCTCCCCTTCCCACAGACAGGGTTTGGCAGTGCTGTACACACCATACCTGGGGTGACACTCACGACTTCCAGCTCTGACTCTGAAAGGAAACAAAAGGAAGGTAAGAAGGTGTTGGGCTGAGCAGGCAAAGCCCAGAACAGGGCAAGGATCAGATCCAGAGGCAGCATGCTTTTCCAGGACTAGGAGGCTGTCCTTCGTCCTGTCAATGTTTTCCCTCTCTACATAAGACAAGAGAATTTTTGTATCACCTGCTTCAGAGCCAGCCCCAGTCCCAGTGCACAATCCTTTCCAGCCTTCAAAAGAAAAGTGCTGAGGGAGAAACAGAGATGGCCCTGACACTGGGCAGACACTGGTCACCCACAGCTGAACTACTGGGACATTCGCTGTTTTGATAATAAATCTAAAACCACATCAGCTCCATTGCAGCCAAACCCAGTACTGAGCGTCACTCGGCTCTGAGCACCTTCCAGTTCTTAGTAAGAGCAATTACTGGCTGAGAGCTGAACATCGCAATTCAGACACAAGCCAGAAACCAAACTCAGAATGACAACACAGGTAATGTAAACTCCAGAAAACAATTTGTTATTGACTTCAGCTCCACGTATTACCATATTTAAAGAGAACATCATAATTTAATAACACTTAAGTAATTATCTGCTCCATTAACTGGCTTTTTATAGTATGTAAGAGAGGTGAGCTACAAACACTCAGAATTTCACAGCAGTAGCAGGAAGTGCTGCTGGATGTTTTATGGTGACAGCTCCCTACCTGTTCTAGGCAGGACAGTGAAGAGGATCTCCATCCCAGCATGGATATGGTCAGACACATGACAGTGAAGCAGCCATGTCCCAGGGTTCCCAACCAGCATCTCCACCATTTCAAAGGTCCCAGGGAACAGATCCACAACATCTGCTCTGTAGCTTTTGCCATTCTGTCAGAGGAGGGAGACCATTAGCTGCAGTGCTCACTGCATCTTCTCAGGAAGAAAATTCTGCCAGTGTAGCTGGGGACCACTTCAGCTTTTTAAAGCTCAAAAAAAAAAAAAAAAAGCTTTCAAAAAGCAGCTCCAGGGCTGCAGCTTGGAAAGCAAACAATCTGGTAAGGCCTAACCCTAACAAGGATTAAGCTGGAATCTCAGCACAACACAGAGGCGCAGGGAGTCAGACTGGGATGTGTAAAACCACATCCTTTTCCTAGCTGGGTGAAGCTGCTGTGGAGTCATTAAAAAACATTCAAATACAAAGTCAAGTTAAAAGTGTTGGTATCAGTAGGCAGTACCTGCTTTACCATCAGCAGATATTTTTACCTTGTATATGAAGGTCTCAGCATGAAAATGGACTGTGTGCACATCAATCTCGTGACCCATTCCCAGCAGGTACCAGCTCACCCACTCTCCCTGGTACATGATCAGCCCAGGCAAGTTGGCATAGAGCCTGCCATTGATTGCTGTGCAGGGGATAACACGGAAGGGAAAAGGCTGTTAGTGAAATTGTATGGGTGCTGCACCTCCTCAGAGGAAGGTGGCAGATTAGAGGTTATAAAGCTCATACAGCAGCCAGTGTATCAGCAGTTAGTGTCCCCCATAGGACAGTCCCCCCAGCTCAGCTACTTATCCACTATGCTCACAGCCAGGAAAAGTGACTTGAACTCAAGGCCATGCTGTAGCTCAGCTCAAATAAATCTCAAAAACTACCTTTGCTGAAAACCTGCAGTCAGCCAGCAGAAGTGGTTGCTTCTAGAAGTCAAAATGCATAAAAATGGCCTTTTCAACCCAATGATGGAGAAACATGTATATACCTACATACACATAAATGTCTGAGCAATTTCCTTGATAAACATTGAAAAGGGGTAAATCCTGCCAGTGGGCAGCCCTGTGGTCCTGTGCCTCAGGCTGGCCACACACATCACATTCCAACCACTTGTAAAATCGCTGCATGGCAGGACTTTATCTCTCAAGTAGCACAGCTGGAAGGAATCCTGCTGTGACTGCACATGCAGGAAAGGGGTTGAAACAGGGGGTGAGCTGACTGCCATGACACACACAACAGAGACTTTCATGCTCAGATGACAACAGAGGGAATAAGATGGAAAGAGGCTGGGTCTGAGGGCAGAGCATCAGGGTTTTACTCCCAGCTCTGCCCTGGGCAGTTTGTGTAGCCTAAAACAAGTATCCAACTTCACCATGCTGGTTCTGCTAGCTGTAATACTGGGTTAACAACTACACCTTCATGGACGCATATTTGGAGAGTCTTTATCTCACTCATACAAAACCAATAGTAATGACAGTACACAAAATGCAACTCCTCACTATTCTTATCTCCACAACTGTCAAGGGACCTGTTTTGCTGAGGGTATTTTAGACAGATCCAGATATAATACGAACAGAAACTAACATAAAAAACACACTAATTCAAACAAATGTGTTCATCCTTCTATGATAGAAATAGCTTTTTGATAATGAGCTAAAACAACGGAGCCACATCTTGCAGCCACATAGCTAAGAAAATTAATTTAAAGGCTAACATACTCTGATGGTCTCTGAGACAAACAGAATTAAGTCTGTCTGACAAGTTAATTTCATGTTCGATTTTATTTCCTTTTCTGAGTCACTCAGACACATCAGAGATTAACCTCTCTGGCCTGGATATTGCTATTCCTCCTTTACAGGGACAGCCACAATGATCAGCCTTCACTGCAGATCAAAGATTTGGGCTGTAGGTGTGCTGCAATATTGAGAACAGACAGTTTAATTCTGCTTGTGCCACTGATAATGGAAAAGGATGAGGCTATTCACCACAAGTCAGGCTCCTCACTTAGAGAAGTGGCAGAATCAACACCAACATTACCGTGCATTTTGTTGCTTTCCACAAATTTCTCATCCAGCAGGTTGATCTCGTGATTTCCCTTACTGAAACGTTCCACATTCTCCTCCAAGTACCAGGACTGATTTTCATCAAAAACCAGGAAGAGCAGAGCAAATTCCCTCTTTATATCCTTCCTGGTCCCACCGGATCGCAGGGTCCCTCTCCGGCAGACCTTCAGGGGCCCGATCAGACCACTGTACATATCCTAATCAGAAGGAAGGAGAGATCTGAGGCAAGGACCTTCTCACCCTCCTTAACTCACAGTTTTTTGCCTTTCAGACATCATTTTCTATTCCCGTATCACCCCACTTAAAACAACCAGTTCTGCCACACAAGTATTCTTGCTGGAGAGCACCAGCCACTGAAGCACAGGAACAGGAATTATACGTGCTGTTCTAAATGCAAATCCAAAAGTCATAAATATGGATGGTATCAAAATATTCTCCACTCTGTGACTGCAAAAACATCTGCAACTTGAGATAAAAAGGCCATTATTTCTGGGTTGAATGTGATGGTTTATTGCAGGATCCTCCAGGTTGTTGCCCTGTGAAATCGGTGCTATGACAATTCTAGCAATGGTCAAATCTTCCTGCTTTATTCATGAGGTTTATTTTGGACAATTTCTGCCTTTCTAGATTAGCCCTATGGCTCTCACCAGTAGAGACCATGACCAACTGGGAGATGTTCTAATATCCTACAAATAACTGGAGCAAGGTTACTAGCAAGGAAAGACGGTGGAATTGTTTTACAAAGGTTTGTTAGGATAAAATAAGGACAAACAACAGGAAAAATTCAGAAGACTTCCTCTCCAAGGAGAAGACTGGATATGTTACCAGATGATTGTTCCACCTCTTGGCTGGGCCAATCTCTAAATTGTACCCCACTCGCATTGTTTTCTAAACGGGGTAAAAAATTGGTCTAATTAGGCTTTCCTGGTTATAACTTCTGTTTTACCTTTACTGGGTCCACCGTGGAATAGTAGATCCAAGGAACACAGGCTGAATCATTTGGTCCTGGACCAGATCTCTCGGGAATTTCCCACCGGTATGTCACAATGTCACCTGAGGGACCAAGCAGCACCATACATCAGGTGATACAGCCACTCACTAAGCAGCAGCAAAACCAAATGGAAAAAGAAAATCCTGTCTCCAAAGCCCGAATTCAATTCTCTATTTGTCAGATACTGCATCTGCCTTCCCCAAACACAAAGCAGCTCCCCTCTCAGAGCAAGACAGAGGGGTCACAAGATGAACACACTGTCTGGTACCAGCACAATGCAGCTTTATCTGCCGCTTTCGAGACTGGGCCTGACCATGGAGATGATCATGGAACGACCATGGAAGCTCATTCAGATGATTGTCTCTTCTCTTTGAAGTGAATTTATGATGCTGATTCAAACTGGGTTTTAAAATCACCCTTTTTCATATTAGCAGCCATTCCACAAAGACAGGATCTGGCTGACAGCCTGACTGTGGCTTGGACAGTCTGGGCGAGTTGGAGGGGACCAAAAATTAAATACATTGGCATCTGGATCATGAGACAAAGGGGTCATTTCAGCCAGATCCCAGCAAGCAATTGTGTGTTTCTCCTATTTCATACTATTTTCATACTATTGTGCTCATGCATCCCAAAGAAGAGGCTTCCCCATCCCAGGACTGGCTGAGCTGTGACCTGCCATCACCTTCCCCTTCTCACACAGCGACCACACTCAATGTGGGGGGATAAGGCTGCACACAAAAGAATGTCCTACACATGTCCCAGATGGCTGCCATTCCCACACAAATATTATCACTAAAACCATGCTGGACCTGAAAGATGAGCCACTGTTCAGTTCCAGCACTCTACTGTAACAAAACCAGGACATCTGAGGCTGCTTAAGGAAACCAGTCTGGCTCTGGGCTAAAATCAGCTGTGCAAGT
>NW_008236209.1:6646429-6648266 GCF_000691975.1 Corvus brachyrhynchos
CAGCTGTGCAATCCCACGCAGGAAGGCAGCTAGAGACAGAAACCTACCAGGGTTTGCTGCTTGGGGATGTCCAGTCTGCTGCTCCAGCACCCCGTGTGCATGGATGGAGTAGGGCCGTGAGGCGTTGTTCTTGAACACAACATTGAGAATATCGCCCACTTCCGCCCACAGAAAAGGGCCTTGAGACAGGAAGAATGTACTCTGAGATCAGCAAAATCCATCAGCTCATCTTCTGGGATATTCCCACCCCTCTCTCAACATCTTCTCCCCAGAAATATTACCTTATAGTATTTATGATGTTCCTCTTCTCTACCTCCCAAAAAGAGAATTCAATGTCAGTCCCAATCCAAGTCTTAGAAAACTGGACTGATTTTCACAATGAGGACAATGAAGGTGATTACACATTTCAGCTGGGCCCAGCACAGCTAACGCTTGATTTCTGAATACTGCTATGCTAAATGTCACATGTTGATCACCCCTTACTATTGATTTTAAACCATGTGGTAATATTCAACTGAGCCTGACAGTGTCACAAACCAGAGCTGCAGCCTATTCTGAGTGGCAGATTCTGCCTCAGCCTGGCTACCCTGACACCACTTACAGCCTTGGGTTCATAACAGAGAGTTTTGTCTCCACAGATCTCCACTAGTCACTGCAAAATGCTCCTCCACTTCCCAAGGCTGCCTGCTTTCACCCCAGCAGCATTTCTCACAGCTACAGATTTTCCCATCCATTTCTCAGACCCCTCTCCAGAAGTCAGTGCTTGTTTCTGTCCCATAGTCAGAGAAATGCAGCTGTGAAACATGCTTTGCCCAAGCTACAACAGAACACTGGTGCAAAGGCAAGTGGGAAAGCCCAGGCTTTCCTGCAAGCTGGGCACAGGACCCTTCTAACTTCTGTCTCCAAAGCTGGCAGATGTGAGTTGGAGACAGTCCCAATTTCTCTGCACTCAGACACACAGCAGATGCCTAAATATCCAGTGAGCCTTTAGATTACAGCTGTGAGCCACTGCAGCTTTAGAGCCCCAGTCCCATTGCTGTGTGAGAGGAAGGTGAACCCTCTGCACACATCCTTACCCAGTATCCCCAGGTGTTCATCACCATTTATCCTGGCCTTGGGGGTTTGGAAAGTGCCATCCGTGTACTCCCTGTAAACTGCTTTCTTGTACCTGGAGCCGAGCAGTCCATTCTCGTTGTTCAGAAACACGTCAGCATAGCTGAGAAATGCAGAACGAGTGCTGAGATAACCAAAACCTCATGGGGAACAAACAATTAACTTGTGTCAGGGGGTTCACAAGCTGAAGGGGCTTCCCAGAGCTGGCGTGGGCTGCAAAGGAGAGCGTAATGACGTGGAGGGCTGTGCTCCCACCAGCAGCACCACCAACATGTGCACCAGGTTACGGGGTGGCCAAGACACCCAACAGGCTCCACCAGGGTCTGCTAGGACACTGCCACAGGCTTCCCCAGAAGATGGGCTCTACCTCTGTGCAGAGTGGTTGTGCCGTTCCCTCTCCCAGGTGCGGTCAGGCGCGTAGTCCCACACCACCTCCTCCGCCGCAATGTAGAACGTCCGCACTCCCGTGTACCGATGGGCAGAGGCAGTGCCCGCCTTGCCACACTTGGAAACGATGTACTGTTCCCTCATCCCAGACTGGTAGTGATTGCTCGTCTGGCAGTAGATCTCAAAAGACCCTGAGGGAGGCAGGATGAACAAGGAAATCAGTTGCTTTTGAAGATTCCAGGAAACAGCTGCTTCCCTGGCTGGTGTCAGTATGTGCTGGGTGTTATCTCTGTGGTGTTTAGGGAGCTTGGCTGTCACAGGCCAAGGTTAAAAGGAG
>NW_008236209.1:6648532-6656491 GCF_000691975.1 Corvus brachyrhynchos
GAATGGCACAACAAAGTTCTATACACAGATCATCTCAGGAAGCTTTCTTACACAATAAGCACCTGAAGTGCAGCACACCCTGTAAGAGTTCATACCATGCTAGAGAATCAGCCACAGGAGCAAATACCACAATGGGAGACTCTTCCATCTACCCAGTCAGCTGTGCAGGCACTCACCACTGTTATCAGGCTGCATGAAAGCAGTGGCAAAGGTGTGGGGGAACAGATTGGCTGAATCTCTCCGCATCCCGTTCATCTGTATGGTGTTCCCCTGAAACACAGCTCCATGCACGTCTGCTTCACTGCCCAAGCCCAGGAGGTGCCAGGACACCTTGTCTCCTTCACACACGTTCAGCCCAGGCAAGTTACCAAACATAAGTCCATTGATGGCTGGAAAGGAGAAAGGAATTAACTCTCTGCAGGCAGGTGTCAGCCAGGAGATTCATTTTGAGCATACACCTCATAGGACAGGCCTCCCAGTCAGAAGAAGGGTAACTTGTTTGTAATTGACCCCTGAATACACTCAGAGCACACTTCTCCAGACAGCTGTGCTGCTTGTCCATGTCTCACCCGGTGCCTCCAGCCTGGTTTGATTCCAGGCCAACACCACACAGCCCTTTGTCCAGCCCCCAGCTCAGCCTTTAGGTGAACATCAGCCCGTGCTTTGCAGGTTCATCCCTGCTGTCATAGAGCAGCATCCGACCATACCATGCATCCTGTTGGATTCTTCAAAGGCATCATCCTTTTTCACAGATGTCTCTTCCATCCTCAAGTAGTACTTTATGTTGGCATTTAAATACCAGCTGAGGTTCTCGTCAAACACGTTGAAGAGAAGATAAAATTCTTTGTCGATCCCTTTCTATAATTACAATGATGGCTGTTAACTTCTAAAATGCACCAACTAACTATCCTTAGAGTTAGAACTGTTTTGTTTGGCTCTCATATTTCCCTTTATTTTAAAACGTGGCTCATTGAGGGACAGGACTCTGTCCCTTTACTCATGTTGAACATTCCTCTTTTATTTCATAAAAAGCACCACTTGTGCATTTTCCACGATCTTTCATGTGAATAAAGTGAACAAAACTCAGCCAAGGCCATGAAGTCAGTGCCCCCTTCTTCCCCCACACCTGCATGTAGGTGTCTGTCCAAACCAGACCCAAGACCAGAGCCCAGACATAAGGCAGGCTGATGACGACACTATCACAGGCCTAGATTGGGGATTTTTTAATTACCCTAAATCTTCGAGAGTGCTAATTCTCCTAAGAAATGCACTCCAAAGCGTGGTGTTTCCCCGCTAAAAGAACACTGTGATGGCGACCAGACTCTCCCACTGGTGTCATTGTCCCCAGCAGCACACAAGCAGCCAGCCTGCTGAGAAGGAGAGCAATTTCCAGGCTGCAGCACAGGGGTACAGGAGAGTGGCCATGCACCTTCCACAGTTAAGCATTCATTAAAGGTTTGCCTAAGATTGTGGAGCCAGAATTGCCACCTCAGGTGATTTTTCCCCGTCCTACACTTACAAAGGTCTGTCTCTTTTGCTTACACCCTTCCAATACCTGCCCATGTTTATCATTATCACAGCTCCTTCACCTCGAGGGCTGTGTGTATTCCCAATCCTCTTTGCTGAGCAGATCCACATTTCTACCCTGGGTAGCATGTTGATTTCTTCAGCATTCCTAATTCAGTCAAATGGTGCCCCCACAGAATGTAAACTCCCCCCAGAAGGCTCTGGGGACAGCAGTCCCCAGATCTGTCACTGCTCCACGAGCCACGCTGCAGGATGGAAGCAGGGGTTTGATTTGCCATCTGCTGTCTTTCACAGCAAGGCTCTGCTCCTCTGTCTGGTACCTCCCCAGGGATACCAATATACTGGCTTCCCTAGACTTACTGCCAGGAATAGACTACCCCTGAGTGAAATTCCAAGAGGAAATTCTGGCTGCCCTTCAGGTTTCACCTCTTCAGCAAAAGCATAAGACTGACATGGATTTTCACATGGTTTTTTGTAGTCAGCTCTGCTTGAAAATTAACTTCTCTTGCAGAATAAATGAGGCTCACCCAAACCTCAAAGCATTGTATCAGCCAAGCAGAACACCTGTAAGCAAAAATGTCTTTTCACTGTTTCTGGGACTGCAATGACTACTCCACGTGCCTCTCTGAAAGCAGCCTGCTACACAAGCCTCAGGAAAAGAGTTACCTATATTCCTATATATACACCTATTCCAAGGTACAGTTGTCCAGCTAAGTTTCTCTAGGAATTAAAAGCAGAGCTCAGGAACTGTTTTGAGGGCAACTCTTGAGAGCCCAGAATACTACTGGCCTTTCTCAGGCAAGACCTGGGCACCAGCTGTCCCAGCATTAACTTGCCCAACAACAAGGCTTTGATTTAACTCTCCTGGACTTACACTACTGCACATTTGTTTTCATTATGCTCATTAATGTTTTGCTGATGCTGCCTCTCTCTACATGAAAGCAAAAATCTGGTAGGAATGGGGCAGGAAAACCCCTTTACCTGCTTGTTGTTGTCATCCAAAGTGCCTGACTTGCAGATGAGCAGAGGCCCCACTAAGCCCGAGCTGGAGTCTTTGATAGGATTCACAGCCGAGCTGTACATCCAGGTGAGGCAGGGAGGGTCGCTGGATGTGGGCCCCACATGCCTTGGCACAGTCCAGCGGTACGTGAAGTTGTGCAGCGGCGCCACAGAAACCCCACTCTGGGACAGGCCTTTAAAACAGGGATTACAGGGTTATTCCTGAGTCCCTGCACAAACTCGGCTACACCTCTGAAGGGTGATGGGGGTGTACTCAAGAAAAGAGATCTACCAACCATCATGGTACCACGTCCCTTCTGACGCCTTCCCATAGAACACTCCATGTGGCTGGATGCTGAAGGGCCAGGAGGCTTTGTTAAAAAATGTCACCAGGATGGTGTCTCCAACTTCAGCTTTGATCACTGGACCTAGAATATAGCAGAGAGAGCACATCAGCAACAGAGCATCTCTGCAGGCCATCAGGCAAACCAAGGCAGACAGGGCACCTTCCCCCAAGCTGCGGGGCCAAAGATGAGAGGCAGCAGGTGGCCTGGCCTTGTTGCTGCTGAAGGGAGCTCAGTGGGAGCAGGGGCTGACAACGATTGTCTGAAAGCAGCTTGGGTCTACAGGAGCACTCAGAGAGGCATCACGCCCTCACAAGGGGAAGCAACAGAATAGCCAGATGTGCTGGAGTGCCCTCAGGAAAGGCCCATGTCTCTCCTCCACTTAACACAAGGCCCCCTCAGCCTCCCAAAACATGTACCTCAGAGGTGTGAAATGTTCCAAGCCCACCAGAGTCTATAAGGCCATGACCCAGCCAGCCAGAGAGGACCTATGAGCCTTTACCATGCCTGTCCCCAAGCACCCATTCAGGAGAGAAAGCTCTCTGTGAGAACATGGGGTTTGCAGCATGCCTTGAAGGGGCTCAGTCAAAAACACATAACCAGAAGCTATCACTGTGCCCTTTTTAGCTCTAGTCACACATACTATACCTCAGCCCTTACCTCTAGAACACCTTCAGAATGACTCCTGAAGTCATTCTGTCCATTCTACCACCCCGCACCTCAGCCTGCTCCCTTTGCTTTCACATGTGACTGTTGTGAAGCACCTCTTGTGCCCCTCCCTGCCCCTCAAAATGAGCCGGCAGGTACAGCCACCTGGCACTCCCAGCATCCTTCTCACAGACACTGACAGAGGATTTGTGTTCCTGGATGATTCTCACCAAGTATTCCAAGGTGTTTCTCTTCTTCTGATTGCTGCTTTTCCTCACGGAAGCTCTCATCAGTATATTCCACATACTTTGCCTTCCAATAGACACCCCCAATTCGGTAGAGGCTACGCTTGAAATACTGCTCAGCAGGACTAAATGCAAAAAGCATATGTCAAGTCATTTCATAGAAAAATCAGTCCTGTTCCCCTGCTTCCTCTGGCAAGGCCATCAGCATCTCCAAATCAAGCAGTATTTCAGACAAGGACAGCACCTCTAGTTTGGAACAAGTACAACTTTGACTCTGCAAAGCTTTTTTGCCCTTACAGACTCATCTACCCAGGTGTTCAGGGAGCACCTGTGGCACACAGCCCTTTCCCAGGTTGTGATCAGCATCACTACACAAGATGTGCGAAGGACTGAACAAAACTGCAGTGCAGTCAGTGGGAAGACAGAGCTAAAACTCCAACCTCTTCAGAAGCTGGGGACAGCCCAGGGGACAGCCACAATCACAACTAAACTAAACAGCTGTAAAAGTATTTATTTCCTTCACTACCACCCTCACCAAATATAAGTAACAAGCTTTGCAGGAGAGACAGTGCAGTTACAAGGCCAGCTCACAGGTCTAAGGTCTACAAGACTTGCTGCATGGCATTGGGTAAATAATTAACCACTTTGCATTTCCTCTTCTCCATCTGAATAAGGTATATCCTCTCCAACAGATTGCTAGGGAAGGGAAGTAACCTCTGTGGAAGGAGAATAATCTCTCTTTCAGTTAGCCAAAGCCTGAATGGGAAGCCTCTCAACTGCTACCACAGTCATCTAACCATGGGATGGAGGGCTGCCATCCAAGTCCTCGCATCTGATTTCCTCGAAATTGCTTCCTGCAGCAACACCAACCTGAGGCCCATCTGCAGGCCAGCTGTGCCACCCTGTGTCTGCTGCACCAGGGGCTTTTTGAATCATTTCTCAAATAGATCAGTCTGTTCCTAGGTCAGGCACAGCAAGCAGAAATGAAGACCAGAGACAAACACAGCAGCTCACGCTGTACATCTGCTGGGACTCCTGCTGCCTGTGGGTACAGCTGTGCCACACAGCACTCTCACGGGAGGGCCCCACGGTACCTATACTGCTCTCAGTGCAGTCTAGCTACAGCAGCCTCCCTTTCTAGATGGGGTGGTCAGCCTTCCCAGAAAATGGACTCCATGTGAGTAGCAAGCATGTATTTTGAAAAGAAATTCCACATTTTCCTGAGCAGCCTTCCTGATCCAGGCCAGACTCCCCAAACACTGCCCAAGCCCACCAGCCTCTCACTTACCTGCCTGCATCGCTGAGCTGCTCCCCGCTGATCTGGTCAAGCCCCGAGGGTCCGTAGTCCCACTGCACTTCCTTAGCAGCTATGTAGTATTTCCGAACTCTCCCTTTCAGGGTGGGTGCCGGAGCTTGCCGAGAACACGGCCGGACTTCATAGAGTGCCCCCATCCCAGCTGTCCATGACATGAAGGAGGACACTCGCATTAGCCCCTCCAGCCAGCCTAACGGGCAGTCCCACCTTCCCTCTGCTGTCCCAAAAGGCACATGGATGGGAGAAGGCAAGTAATTCCACAGCAAGGAGTTTTTTGTCAGTGAGCAGAACTTTCAACCTTAGATATTGGATGCTATGGAAGTATGGAGAGAGAGTGACTTGAGCCTTCTGCTGTTTTCAGATCTATCATGCAAGTGCCTCTTACAGGGACCAGAACTCCTAAGGCACTGCCTCATCTCAGCTTTCAGCTGTACCAAACATGGAACATCACACCGTGGTACAAGTCACCCCCACCAAAGCTGCCCTGCACATTAGTAACCAGCCCACTTCAATTTTTACAAGTAAAGGAATCACCCACTCATCTGGGGACATTTTTCATGCCCAAGGCACTGTTCCCTACCACAGTGTACATCACATACATCAAAAACAGAGGACATAGAGTCCAGGATATATTCCACCCTCTGCCTTACCTTGTAGGTGATCATTGACCTGGCAGCTCAGCAGCCATCTCCCAGGGTTACTGGGGATCATATCTGCTGTAACAAAAGTGGCTGGGAAGAGGCTGGCCACATCTGTCCTGTGGCCTCGGATATTGAGTGCCTCTCCATGGAAGTAGGCCGTGTGAACATCAATTTCATTGCCCATCCCAAAGAGGTGCCATGAAACATCATCCCCAGCACACATCGTCAGTTCAGGGAGGTTGCCAAACACATAACCGTTAATAGCTGCAAAACCAAGCAAGGCAAAATTAGAGAGCAGAAAAGGGGCCTTCAGAGCTCCTGCCAGCAGGTGACAGCACAGACACGATAGGAGGATGGACCTAACCAGAACTCCTCCTCCTCCTCTTCTGCTTTGGAGAGCCCAGTACCACAGCTCATTCCTAAAACAAAGGGTATAAAAGCTCATTCAAGGCAAAGATAAAATCAAAGCAATACTTCTGTTTCCTGGAGCCATTGCCCTGTCCCTGAGATATCATTTGCTCAGCACGTGATCTCAGAGCAGATCCTGGAGCACTGATACTCCCGAGTGTCTCAGCAGAGAGACAGTGGCCTCACAGAGGTGACACTGACCATGCATTTTGTTGCTCTCCTGAAATTCCTCATCTTCTTTGTCTACAGAGCCAGGATCTGTGCAGAATGATGCTATGTTCTCATCCAGGTACCAGCTTAGGTTCTCATCCACCACACTGAACATCAGAAAGAAATCAACATCCACATCCTTGCGTCTTTGAGAGCTGCCAGTCAGTATTCCTGAAGTGAAAGGAGAAAGGAACGAATGCAGAAAATCACTCATGCAGAAAATCATAAATCAGGCAAGAGATTAAAACAGCAGTAGCAGAGTAAGTCTTGTCACGTGAGTTGGAGAAAACAGATGCTTTCCCACCATCCTCACAGCTCACTCCAGAGGGCGAGCTCACCCTTTTCCAATATATCCCTGCCAATACAGTTCTCTCCCAAGCAGCTCTGCCACTGCATGGCTCAACCACAACACCTTCAGTCTTCTCACTCCAGCTGAAACCAACCAGTCACCATGTTTTGCATACACAAACTAGATCTTTGACAAGGGTCTTGCTTTTGACATGGATTCAAGCAGCTCTCTCGGATCAAGAGGCCAGCAAGCACACCTGCCCAACCACTAAGGAATAAAGACAATGCAGTGACCAGAATCCAGCTAGAACCCAGGTCCTCTCTGTCCCCTCTAACCAAGCTTCCCCCTGAAGCTGGGAACTGCACACCAGAGTATCTTCACATCCTATCCTTATTCATGTCACCACAAAACCTTTACATTATGGAACTGCAGTCCTCAGCTGCTTTCTCTTGGTGTTTTTACCTTTTTTACATGTAAGTAATGGCCCAATTAATCCCGATGCAATATCCCTTGGTGCATCAATATGAGAGTGGTAGATCCAGGTCAAGCAGTTTGGGTCATCAGCAGTTGGACTGTGATCTTCAGGGACAGTCCAAGTATAAGTGTAATTCCTTCCTGGGAAAACAGCATCATCCTTCTTCTGATCCTGGGGGGACATATCAGGATACAGGGATCCTAGAACAATTGAGCAATCACAACATCCATTCAAGAAGAGCCAAGATGCCCACACATGTAACCTTATACTGAGCTGAGACTCTCCATCCCAACGTTGAAATAGTGTTGAATCATCACTTCCTCAAAGATGCACTGAGGCAATTTGCCCAGTAAACAGGTCAGCACAGAGTCAGCAGGATTATTTCCATTCTGCCTAGTGCTGCTTTGCCTTCAATTCTGCACTGTGCCCCCACAGTCTCTCTACAACCTCTAGCTGATCAGTGTTTTGGAGGTTCTAAAATCAAGAAACCTGGGCCAAGGTCAAGACTCCAGCCCCATGACCCTACTAACCCAACACCCAAATGCAGTTGCTTTCCAGCTGGGGCTTTATGGACAGTTCTCCTCCATGCATACTTCTAAGTTCCCAGTGAGAAAAATCTGTCTCCATGATGGCAGTAGCTCATTTACCTTCAGAGTCCTTTTCGTAGAAAACACCGTGAGGATGGATTGTATACGGTCGAGTAGCAAAATTTTTTAGGTGTACTTTAATGGTATCCCCCACTTCTGCTCGGATGACAGGTCCAAGGAACCCCAGCCAGCCAGGTTTGGGGATCTCAGTGGTGTACGTGGAGTCCGTGTATTGCTTATAGACAGATTTCTTGTACATGCTTCCCACCCT
>NW_008236209.1:6656521-6661719 GCF_000691975.1 Corvus brachyrhynchos
GAGTCATCATTATATACAGCAGCTGGTCAATACTGCAGCAGAGTGATGGTGGCACTCCACTCTCCCGGGTACAGCCAAAAGCCTTTGCATTAGAGAACCCTGGGATGCTCTAAGTCACCCATGTATGGGCACGACCTCAACCCCAGCTCTTCACCAGCAGACAAAAAATTCACCCCTGAACTGCGCCCTGCAAACAAGAAATGGGAAGGACAGTACTTCCCAGACAATCCCATGTGGGTGTCACAGGAAGGACACGTCTCATGCCTCCTTCAGCCTTCACTGGGCTCTTCAAAACTCACTTCAATTCCTTTGTGCCATTTCCAGCTAAGTCACAAGGCAGGTGGAGTGGGGTGAGGAAGTCTCTTAAGCTCTCTGGCCAAAATTTGAAGTCTGAAAGATGATTTTCTACTTGAGTTTCCAAATTCCTTCCAGAGTGACAGATGAGTCAGGCAGGTACGTGCCCAGCAGGTAACCAGCTTCCAGAGTTAAAACCTCATACAGGTACTAAAGTTTAACTCTCAAGCGTATTTGCTCTTTATGGGTAATTCTTAATAGATAAGAGATGAATCACAGTCCAGGTATTAGTGGAACCAGCCTAAACGAGAGCCAAGGTCACTCCCCTCACTTCCCCCTTTGGATCAAACACCTGCAGCAATAGAGCAGCCCTGAAGGGAGGTAAACTCTAATGCCCATCTCAGAGAATGAACAGTTGAGACCCAAATATTAAGCATTGACCTCATCATTCAAAAACAGGCAGGGTTTGGCTCTGGTTATACAATCCAGAGTTCAGCCCTTTGCCAAGTCAGCCCCACAGCCATTATCACCAAAGTGTTAAGGACAATTCACACTTTGTTTTACAGATGTGCCTCTTTTTCCCCACACAGTCCACTTCTTCCCAACAAAAAAAACTCCTTGAGATATTTTGATAGAGGTACTATCAATCAACCAACATCAAATCCCTTTCTAATTGCCAGCAATTTCATTTCTACAATCATTGTACAAATAGGTCCCATTAGCTAATTGTTTGCCATGACAACAGTTTTTAAATTGCTTTTAAGTTCAATGGCCCTAAATTTCATTTCCTTCTCTTCACATATTATGAGAGAAACCAAACAAATTCCACTTCGTTATCATCACTTCAGGAGTCAGTGGTAACATATTTATTAATCCTGAATTTTGGGGGGTTTCCTGTGAACTAATTCACATCTATACAGCATCTCCAGAGAACAGAGACTTTTCCATGCTAAAATGGCAGACCTTGATGTTTCTGCACACCCTGCCTGTTCCCACTGTGCTGTTTCTGAAAGAGGTGTCTGAACCTGAGTGTTAGCTATTACGGAGGGATAAAGGACTGAGAGCAGGTCAAGAAATACCAGCTATTTGCCGCAGGAAATGAGGGCAGGGAAAAAAAGCACAAATGCCTTTAAAATGCTATGGAAAGCTACTGAAAAACAAAACAAACCACACACAGAAAAAAACACCGACCAAAAAAAAAGGTTTGATGTTTTTAAAGCTAAACCCAAAACACTGTTTATGTAGTGACTCGAAACAATTATTGCTGTTTCCAGATTTACTTTAGCAAGAAAAACAAAAATGTTTTTCAAACAGCCCCTAAAATCCCATGCAGGAAGGTCCCATTAAGTCTAAGGCTTGAAATTCCACTGAAACAAAAACAGGCTGGCTCTGTGAAGCCATTTATACAAAGATGAAAAGTCATCATGCTTCAAGATAAACAAGCTGATCACCAGCTGGAACTAAGCAAAATGAAACTCCGGGGTAGAGCATTGCAAAATCTGGACTATATTAGAACAATCTGTTCTGTATCTGCTGTATTTTCTGTTCCATGTTTGTTTTCCATACACTTCTCTCCAGTGTACGGGCTCTGGACACTCCAGACTAACCATCCCTTTTACCACTGACACAGGTTTTATCACAGGAGCATAAAACAAGTTAAACATTAAGCTCATAAAGATCAGAATCTATGGGACTGTGTCTCTTGCTTGCTCAGATGCCCCAAAATACCTGCATGAAATTACTCATCAAATGACAGCTTAAAGCCCTTCCCAGAATAAATTCTGTTAGAAGCAAACGTACCGGTCATGTGCAATACTCTGGTTAGCGAGCACATTCCTCCCCATTGGAGCATAGTTCCAGTTCACCTCATGGATCCCCAGGTAATAGACTCGGGTGACACCCCCAGCAAACGTGGGTGACAGCATGGGGATGCAGAGTAGCAAGCACCAGACTGATCCCATTGCAGCCTGAAGGCAAGGTGTTTTTGGAGGCTACACCTATTTGGGAAAAACAAAAACAATGAAACAGAATATGACCATTTGGTTTGAAGGTGCTGGACATTTTGAGAAAGTATGAAGAAATCAGGTGTAAGTCCTATTGGGATCATTATTCAAATATTCAAGAAGGAAATCACTCTGTAACAAAATTAACACACAAGGTGGATGGGGATCATGCCTTGGTAATGAGTCCCCAACACCAAATGTGGTGCTCTCATAATAGTTTAATTAACCATTTTTTTGCTACCGCTCAAATTCCAAATCATCTTACAGGTCCACATACAAAGCTCAAGGAAATAGTCCTGAGCAATGATCTGTATATTTTAAACTGTCACCAAGATCTCTCTATTCTAAGTTACCTGAGGAAGTACAATTTAGTCACCATTAAAAAATTCTAAATTGTAACTTCTTTAAAGATGGCTCTTAGGGAGCAGCTATCTGTAACCCAGGGGTACATCTCAAATGAGCTGCACAAAGTTTTTCCTTTCTGTTCCATTATTTTCCCCATAATTTTGATCACTAAGTAGCTTACTTATAAAACTTCCAATTGACACCAAGCTTGTTGGGAATAAGCATCAGAAATACTCTAAAGAGAGTTGGGAAAAAGTTAGGAAAACTGTCCGAAATCATCAAATACAGTTCTGTAAACACAGGCTCAAAGAACCATTTGTATGAAGGAGAAGCTGATGCAATGTGGGGCAGTAGAATTACACCAAAAGATAAGGAAGGATTAAACTGAATTGAAAAATCACGTGAAAATGACTACGAAAGGTCTCACCCAATGATACCCTTAACAAAGCTGAATGTAGCCAACAAACAAACTGCACCTAAACCAGATGTTGAAATATAGCTCTTGAGACATATAACAGCAACTCAGAATAGCAGAGAGAAACAGAAAGCAAGAGAATGAGAAACACGACCTAGCAAGAAAACTCAAAAGAATCAGTCTTCCTTTTCATACAGAAAGGGGTGGTGACACAACACCATGGAAAAGGTTTTCCATAAAGAGACTGTCATTATTTATTTTTACTGTCTTTATAACAGCAACATGAATGGATAAGGTTTGTCTGCAGCAAAGCTGGATATTCTGTAAGCTTTCAATCAGCACAGTGGCACACAGAGCTACTTTGAAACCTCTAATAGCGTCTGATACCCAACAGACATGATTCAACCCCGGTACATGGCAATGGACTAGGCACCTTCCAAAGCTTCACTTCTTGATTTCCAAACACACTGTGCTATTCTCAGAAGCTAATGATAATCAAGTATTGCTGTTTCCAAGTAGTCATTAAATTGGACAAAGCTTGGAGACACCTTCTTCCCCTCCTTTCTCAGAAGGGAGCTGTAGGGATCTCTAAATCTGAGATGTTTTGGATCCATCAACACAGCATAGATCTGCTCCACTGGCTCCACCAGCCAGTCCCCTTCAGAAGCTCCTGGTCATACACCTGATGAAACTGAGATACAGAACAGCCCCTTCCCTGCAGCTTCAGCAGTGCGGGAAAAACAGCAGCACGCTGGCTCGTGCCCACCTCTATACACCACTCCGTCACCAACCTTATTCCCTGCTGCTGCTGCTCCAGGACCTGCTCCTGTTCACAGGGAGCTAAAATACCTTTTTTGACTCACTCTGTGCCAAAAAGGACTCAAAGGAAAGAGTTTGGAAAGCCGTACCTGTGCTGTTTCACACAGCAGAGCAGCAAAAGGCAGTGGTGACAGCAATGTAGAAAGAAACAGCAGCACCAGTCCTCAGCCTGAAAGCTGCCACCCTGCCAACACACACCTCGAGGGAAGGGCAGCGGGATGCTCCTGACTCAGCCCAAGCTATGGCCTTCGTGTCAACTCAGGGCAAAGTACGCGGGAGCTTCCGGCGCACAGGGTGGCCTCCTCAAGGCCCGGGAGCCGCCGAGCCCCGGCAGCCAGAGCAGGCTGGTCTTTGTGTGCTCTCATATCTCGATGGCTTGTGCAAGCAGTACCACACCACGGGAGAACAGCAGCTCTCAAAGCTGGTTCTGAAAACTGCCCGTGGAGACAAGCCCCCCCATGCCAGCCCACTATGCCTGCGTGAGGATCCCTGCTCAGCGCCCAGAACCTCCGCACGGCAGCATCCCCGCACCCCTCAGGGGAGGGACACACAGCCACGAGTCGTGGCATTCCAAGCGCTCTGTGGTTTGCTCAGCGGTTCGCTCTGCCATTGAAGAGTCAAGGACAAGCCTTTGGGACAGCCTTGCTAAAGCTTTACTAGAGTCCCACCTGGACTCTGCCTTGAGTTTGACCACAACATCGCACACATCTCTGGGGTAATTGTAGGGAACAGCAAAAAATATCCCTGAATGCAGATGTAGCAGATGACACAAAGTCGGTGCTCACATTCCCTTCAGAGGAACTAATCACCATTTAGTTACTCGACTAGTGCAAGGTGAAGGTAGCTAAATTCGTTTCAAAATTTGGGGCTTTTTCAGTTTTTCTTTGATATTAACAATTGCCTTGATTAAGAAAAAAAAAAAAGACAAAACAAGGAAGAAAACCAAAACCAACCCGAATTTTATATTACATCCATCCCTGAACCTTGCACTTTACAGCAGAATCCTCCCCCAGGACTGCCCTTTACCGGGTCCCCGACAGCACAGGAATCACGAATGAACGGAAATCAGTTTTCAGGCAGGTTGGTGGGATCCAACTCCCATTTGATCCAAGCGGACGATGCAGGGATGTTCCCCGACACCCGACTGCAGAGAAACCGCAGCCCGAGAGCGAGAGGAAAGCACCGAAGGAAGGCAGGAGAACGGACGGCTCATCCCTTACGTGCGGAGCGGGAGGCGGCGCGGCGGGGCTGGGGAGCGGGACGGGGAAGCGCCGGCGGGAACCAGCCCGGCTGGGACAAAGGGGCGCTGCCTTCGAGGGCTA
>NW_008236209.1:6662638-6679737 GCF_000691975.1 Corvus brachyrhynchos
CAGTCGCGAGTTCCCGGTCAGCGGCTCCGGGTGATGAAAGGACGCTGTCAGGAGCCATTAACTGTCCATTTACCTTTCGGAGCGGAGACAGATGTATCCCGCGGGCACAGGGCACGGACACAACTACCAGACACCCCAGACACGCACTGTGTTTATTTTTGTTCCCTGTCATTTTTAAAACCGTAGGATTTTTCTCCACCTTTTCCCAGCCGTTTTCCCTTTACAAAGGCAAAGACGAAAAGAAACACAGTATCTTTGTTCTCCTCATGAACAACATAAAAGTGATGCAGAAAGCTCGCTGGTTTCCAGGAAGTTTGATCTTGAACATGTAATAAATCTGGCACTGCTGGTGTCACACTTACCCCTGGTCACCGCTGGGTTGTGTTGTCTGAACTTTCGGTAACTCGGCAACGTTATGTGGTTATTTTTAGTGATGACATAGCACATACAATGGAAGAATCTTGTCAGGAGCTGGGCAGACTGATGAAGGGAGATGAAATCTCTTTAGTGGCATGAATTCCACTGGGCTTGTGCAATGCATATGTTTCCTGGGAGCAAAGAGAGCAGGTTTTTTAGAACAATTTTGCTTTGGGTTAAGATAAATGTGTCAGGGCTTAAAGAAAATTCCCTGTTCAATGGAAGTGTTCCATGTAATTGTGTCTTTGAATTCAAACTTTTTAGACCAGTCCCAAGTACTCAGAAGTGTCCCCACAGACAGTTGACTTGGCAATGTCTTTCACCCTTTTCTGCTATCAGAACAGTCTCTGCTGATTTATGGTCTTCACTTAAGAGCAACACCTTAGAAAAGCTGTGCTTATTAACTAACTGTTACTCCTGCTTATTTCCTAGAATGGCGAGAATTTCTGCATTCTGGATGAGCAGAGGTTTGCCAAGGAGCTGCTCCCCAAGTACTTCAAACACAACAATATCTCCAGCTTCATACGGCAGCTCAACATGTGTAAGCATCAGTGGTTCCTACACATTCTGTCTGCCAAGTTCATAGCTACTTGGCTTCAGTTTGGATTTCTTTAAACAAGCAAATGGACTTGGCAAGTCTTTCATCCCTGAAAACCTGAGCTCTGCCCTTGAGTTTGCTTTGCAAAAGAAAAGACTGATGGAAGAACTTGGTTTAGTGTGTGGTTTTTGTGTTTTAGCTCCAAGTCCTTTTGAGTAACAGCTGTAAGAATATGTGCTGGTGCCTAAAGGTAGTGTGAGGTTGCCTGAGCTCCAGTGTTGCTCTTGCAGCAAACATATGTGTACCCAGGGGGGTAGAGGCTGTGTGTATACCCATACACCTAGAATCTGAAAAAAAATTGCCTGGATTTTGGGGCTGCCACTGCTCTTGCCTGTTTTGCTGTGTTGGAACTAGATCAGTCCCAGTGATGGGCCGAGCTGGACTATGTTTCTCATTATGTTTTCTCTGCTCAACTTGTGAGCATCATGTAGGCAGCATTGCGTAGCGTATGTACAGCGTGGCCAGGCAGAGGGGTGCAGTGAGGGTGGCTCAGGGGCACAGTGCTGCATGCACAGCTGGAGGGAGCAACAGCACAGGAGGTGCTGCCTTAATTAGAATTTCATTCAGACTGACTGGGAGGAGCTTTCTGTCCTTGCCCAGTAGGTTTGCCTGATCTCTGTAGCTGATGCCTGTATAGGATTTATGTAGACATGAGAGAAAGCACATCTGTTTAGTCTCTGGACAGAGGGTAGGTGCTGCTGTTTGTGTCATGTGCTTGTGTTTATGAGACCCATCACTTGAGTGACTGAAGATAATCCAAAGAAACAATTGTCTCTTCCCTTGTAGCTAGGATAAATGGAAAAAATACAAATATTCCTATGAAGGTGTACAATGTAGTGGCAGCCTCCTTTTACTGCTGGACCTATTCTGGCTTTCTAATAATAGTTGGAGTGCATTAATTGTGTTAGAACCTTGACTGAGGAGAGGTGGATTGGCCTGACAGCTGAATCATGCATCCACCCTGTGGCCTTTGAGCAGTGATGGAAATAGAACTGGCAATATCTTACTTTGTGCAGACAGTCTAGTATGAAGAAGGTGCTCTGCTGCAAGTGTTTGCATAGGCAGGCAGGGAGCTAACTTCTCTGCCTTGCTTTGTTCTGTAGACCATGGTAGTACATGACAGCATTTGTTTTGATGTGTAGTTGTCAGGGGTAAAAGGGAAACTTTAGCATTCCTCTGCATCCACTGGGACATGATTCTATTCAAGATGTCATAGTAAATCTCATTTCTAACTAACTGTTGTGAAGGTTTGTACGTGGCTGGGATGGTTTGGCCATGGCTGTCTTGCCCACGGACACACAGTGGCCTCTGCTGTGCAGCTGTGTGTGCAGCCTGCAGGCAGTGGTACTCTGGACATATTCTCTAGCTGTGAAGATCAGAGAAGTGAAATCGTTGAGCACCAGGAAAGGCTACTTTGGCTGTTTTTCATAGTTTCTGCTCCCAGTAACTGTAGTGCAGTGGGTGTTTTGGTAGCATTGGACTTTTCTTTAACTGTATTTATTCAGAAGCAGCTCTCAACTGGAAGAAATGCCTTTGTTGATTTCTCTCCACAGATGGTTTCAGGAAGGTGATTGCTCTGGAGAATGGTATCATCACAGCAGAGAAAAGTTCAGTCATTGAGTTCCAGCACCCTTTCTTCAAGCAAGGGAAGGCACATTTACTGGAAAACATCAAGCGCAAGGTATAGTCCAGACACATATTTACTTCACTTGGTTACGGAAGTGGCTTATCAGGAGCACGTATGGGTGTTTCAAACACAGCCAGCAAATACCATGGGAACCAAGGAAACTCCCTCACAATGCTTGGCTGGGCCTCCTTGTGCCAGTGCTTAGACAAAAACTGCTCTGCTGTTGGTCGTGAACTGGGGTAGGACCATGTTCTGCATCATCATCAAACCGCAGCCCTTCTCCACAGAGTTCCTATTCCTGATTGCAGCTTAGCATGGTCTGCAGTTCTGTCAGCATCTTTAACTCAGAGAAGGGCACAAAGTGAAAGAAGCAAAAGAAAATACATTCCCATTTGGCACTCATTGAAAATCACCAAGGTCATCACTAACTGGTTCATTTGGATGAGTTTGCATAAATCATATTGCTCCTCCAAAACTGTGTTGCCACTAAACTACATCCTTATGAGCACTTTCTGCTTTTCTTTTGTACGTTCAGGCCTTGTCTGACCTGTTTCTGCACAGATACTTATCCTCTATTGGCACATTACAGCCCATAATATCCTGAGGAAGAGAGTATTGTGATACATCATGCTGACATTTGAACAGCAGAATCTTTTCTTTAGGCTGTTGTCAGGTGTGGCTGCATTGCCTAGGGTAATAAAAGCCCAGGGTAGGCTGGAGAGCCACAATTCTGTTTGGATTGATTGTTCAGTGAGCTGCCCCTGCTTGGAGCCAGAATCGATGCAGGGGCACTGGCTCAGGCTGTGCTCCCCCCGCTGCTGTGACCAGCGTGTCCCAGCGTGCACGCCTGGCCGGGCAGGTGCACGGTGACGTAAGGTGTGGCACCATGTGTCCCAGGGGTGGTGCACTGGGTGGAGTGTTCTAGATGGAAAGACAAAAAGCTCTGCTCAGTGCCAAGGACATTCATATGAAATGTTGAATAGGCTGATGAAAGATACTCTTTGTTGCACAGGAAATGTTGTGATTTTTTTGCAAAACAGTCATTCATTTTTTTGCTCTTTTACTGCCTGGAATGGGGCCATATTCCAGTATTGGCTGTAAACTGTATTTCAGGCCTCTGTCAGGACTGCAGGTTGGAATGCAGGACTTGCTTTACTGCTGGTATGCAGATACCCTGTGTGTCTTCACAGAATACCAGAATGGTTTGGGTTGGAAGGTACCTTAGAGTTCATCTCATCCCACCCACTGCCATGGGCAGAGACACCTCCCACTAGACCAGGATGCTCCAAGCCCCGTCCAACCAGCGATGGGACAGCCAAGTTTCTGTGGGCAACCTGTGCCAGTGCCTCAGCACCTAAGGACTGGACACCCTGATTAGCCAGTTGGGGACTCTGAAGAGCTTGTATTTGAGCTTCTCCTTGTACTTGGGCAGAATTTAGATCAGCCCTTTTTTTTTTGGAGGCTAGCTGACTGCATTCAAAATTTCCACCCACTTCCTGCAACTTTTGGTTGTCTTCCCGCAGAGAGGTGGTGTGCTGAAGAGAAATCAGACAGCCAAGAATTCCATTTGGGATGCACCCTGTGTACATTAGCATAAATTATTAACTGCAACAAACAGCAAAGCATCTAGACTGCAGACAGGGAGGACAACTGTCAGACCGTTCAATCCATCCTTTGCACCATGGGATCATGTCAAGAAAGTAGTTAGTCATGTCTGAGAAGTGATTGCACAACAGCTGTGGTCAGTTCCAGCACAAAGGGATGGGATGTTGGTTCGTACCACCATAGGTTCGTTTCTGACTATCTGACTATCCCATTCCCCTTTGGATGACAACCTGCACAGAAGTTATCTCAGACCTCAGCAGGCCAATCCCACGTTGGTGCTTTCACCTCCCCCTTGGAATCCAAGAGATGCTTTCACATTCCCCTGGAATTTACCAGAGTAACAAGAAAACTCCCAGCAGGCTGTAGGTTGGGAGGGATACCTGGTACAACTCCATGTGGCTCCATTATAGTCAGTACTTAGCAAAATGATGTTCAAAATTATGCCCACAAAACCTGGATGTGTCATTCAGACAAGTGCATGTGATGCACTGTAGACCTGTCTTTTTCAAAACCCTGAATTGTGTTGCAGCCAGCAGTGCTCCTGCTGCAGAGAGAGTTGCTGAAGGAAATGGAAAATGTTTAATACAGAAGTGCAGGAAGGAGATGGTGAGCTTTTTGCTCTCAGATGGCTTTTCCACCATCGTTTGAAGTAGCAGCATTCACAGATTCTGCTGTGAGTAGAAGAGCAGTTTGGACTCGTCTTTCTGCAGACAAGTCTCCATAACTTTGGAATGTCACTGAGCAGAGAGATAGTAGAGGAAACACCAGCAGGGGAATCTGCAATTCAGCTGGTGTGGGATAAATTTTCTGACTGAGTAGGATGCATCTAACTAGACACCTTAATCTCCCGGTAACTTAATGGAAATTTGTTAGTCCTTTGCTGGCAGATTTACCCACATCTAGAAGGAATATGATCACCTTGTTCTTCCACTATCGGCTGTGGCGTTTTTTTGGCTGGTGTTTGCTCTGTGACACTAGAGGGCAAGCTGTCACCAGGCCTGACTGAGAACCCCCAGGGAAAGCCCTTTGCAGTCAGTGGTTTTTATTGTGAATTATGGTCATGAATCTACTGTCTCCAGGTACAAAGTGCTAATGTCATGTTTTCATTGGCATCTTGTTTTTTTTATACAGTGCAGCCTGTCCTAAGGATTGTCAACTGCAGCAGTTGTGGTGTTTTGTGCCATGTAAGAATTGCAGTCTTACCTGGTCTTTTAATGGGGCTCGGTCCTGCTCTGCAGACTGACTGCGCTCTCCCTGCAGCAAGGAGTATGCACTGTTTGTAGTAAAGCATGTGTACTCATTCTAGGTGTCTGCAGTGAGAACTGAGGATCTCAAGGTCTGCACAGAGGATTTGCACAAAGTCCTGTCTGAAGTGCAGGAGATGAGAGAGCAGCAGAACAACATGGATGTCAGGCTGGCTAACATGAAGAGGTAGACTCGGCTGTTTGGGGGTGCTTATACATTGAATGTTGCTTATATCTGATGGACATTGGCTAAATATGGGTTTCATGTGAACTGGAAACAGGTGAAGCTATATTTTTTCCTAAGAATGCCCATTCCACCTCACACAACATTCTGAATCTTGTTTGTTTTTGTAATTCAGTTACAGACTGGAAATTTAGACTGGGAGTTTGTTGACTGTCTTGAGATTTCACTCTGGTTGCCAGCACCTGTAGTAGTTCTTTAGGTCAATAAAAGCATTTCATTTTTTGAGTACAATCAGGGTTAGATGCAGTGAGGGACAACTGGTGTTTTGTTTTCTTCCTTATTGGAAGTGGACTTTACACATCCTCATCTCTGTTCTCTCAGATCCCCTTCATATAGGCACTGGTAATTCATTCAGGTCATTGGTATACCAGCAGATATCAAACAGAGTTCAGGAGATACCTTTCTCTCTGTGTTCTCTAAAAAAAAAAAAACCGACCAATCCCCTTGAACACTACTTTTAGATCTGTCCCAAGGCTGTCAGTGTTTGGAAACAGGCTGAGTGTAACACAAAGTCCTTATTCAACAGCTTTGAGGCTTTGAAGGAATATCTCAGGTCAAGATTATTGGTGGAGCAGCAGAGGATGAGGGTGTCCTTACTGAGTGTTTGATGCTGCCTGATTGAAAATGGAGTTAAGTTAACCCAGAGTTTATACTAGTGGATCGGATTAACTGAGGGTTAGTTATCCACAGAGGGAATGTTGCCATTGGTTCTGCAAGGTACTCTAAAGGTTTGAAAGCTGTAAAACTAGAGCATATAAAGTAAACTCTGTTCATCCTCTGTCTTCTGATTTATTCTGCATTGCAGAGAAAATAAGGCCCTGTGGAAAGAAGTGGCAGTTCTAAGGCAGAAGCACAGTCAACAACAGAAGCTGCTGTCTAAGGTACCATTGCAGCATCTTCAGTGCTACCATCCTTATTCCTGCCTCTGTGATACTTCATGGCATTCTTTGCTTATGTAGAATGACAAATGACACAGAGCTGAACAGGCTGTATTAATACAGCATAAAGAAAATGTTCTCAGTTCCTGAGTGTCCCAGAAGTAGCACAGTAAAAAACCACAAGCAAAGCACTAAGGAAAAGTCATAGTAGGATGTCAGTGTGTGGAGACAGTGCATGGTAACAGGAGCCCAGACCTTGAGAGATTGCAGGCACGTGGAATGGAGTCTGTGAAAGATCTTGGACCAGGATACACTTAGACCACTTGAGAAGTGAACTTGGAACCCAGAAATTGTAGGAGCTTGCACGCTGGAAAAAATTTTCTCTGGTTTATTCCTCAGCTGTTTCTGGTCTGGAATCCTCCAGTGACTTGTGCTGTTATATTGCATTTCAAAAAAAAAGCCAACTGTGCAAGTGGGATAATTTTTCTATGCAGTTTGTAACTCTTGCTTTGTTCTTTAAGATATAACTGCAAATGGATTTTTAAAATACCTGTTAATTTCTGTCACATAACTGTATAATTTTATAGTAAAATCTGAATTAAGAATTTAATGTTAGGATTGCTATGCTGACCACTTGGTTTTGGTTTTCTTTTGTTTTTCCTTTTTAGATTCTTCAATTTATACTCAGTTTGATGCGAGGAAATTATATTGTTGGGGTCAAAAGAAAAAGGTAATTACTTGATAGGTCCCAGATCAGTCAGATGTAAATTATAGGGATAAATCAGTTTTTGTTGTGTGACAGGTATTTTTATCATTTGTATATTCAAACTTGAAAAAGCTGATGGAAGTTCAGTCAAGCACAAAATAAGTATTTCCTCCTATCACTAAAATGGGTGGGAAGAGAATATTCTATACATTTTCAATTCCAAAGGGCACAGTTATCAGAAGTGGTAAATCTCCAAATGTGCATGCATAACTGACTTCTTCCAAACCACAGTGTGTGTGTGTGTAGTGCAGGCTGCCTGCAGTACCCTTCCTGACACACATTCCCAAAAGCCAGGCGTCTTGGAGGGAAAGAATGATAACCATTACTGCCTGTATCTGGCACTGCTGCAGCTCTTCTTTCTGGAAGTCAGGATGTACTAAAGCTGTGCTTTGTCTCAGGTCTCTCACGGATGCTGCGGGTGCTTCACCCTCCAAGTACAGTCGTCAGTATGTCCGCATCCCTGTGGAGAGTGGCCAAGCTGTAAGTCTCCCCAGGGATAGAGGCAGTGGGTTGGACAGGATGATACACAGTGATATCAGTCTTCCTTATGGCTACAAACACCCTAACCTCATAATCAATGCACTCCCTTTTGTAATGGGCAATGAGCAGCTTTAGAGCATCACTCTGGCTGTAAAATCATGCAAATCAGTGCAACTGGTCACAGGTGAAATGTGAACAGGAAAGAGAAGCTGCAAGGAGAATGGGGCTTCAGTATGAAAAAAGAAAAGGTCAGAGCCTGTGGTTTACTCATTCTGTGCTGTATCTGCAGATGGCTTTTTCTGAACATAGTGCAGATGAAGAGGATGGAAATGGTACAGGTCTGATAATCCGAGATATCACTGACACCCTGGAAAATGCCACCAATGGCCTCCTTGCTGTGGCACACACAAGTGGCAGAGCCAGGTATGTCCAAAGTATATGAAATACTTAGGCCTGGGTTAATTGGGTAGTTACAGTAATGTTGGTGATCCATATGGATTCTGGGAAACAACGTCTCTCTGAATGTCCATTTGTGCATGACAGGCCTGTTGCACGCTGTCCTTCTACAGCAGGTAGCATTGGCTATTGTCAGAGCTCATGTCTCTTCAGGAGTCCTTGGAGGCCTGTCAGTCTGATGGACATTTCAGGTTTAATTTGCTGAGGCTTTTCTGTGTGTTCAAAAAATAAGCACATACTTGACTTTTTGACTGAACAGGGACGTGAGCGCATATATCAGTTTCTGATAATACAAAATGTATATAGATTGCTAACAAACAAATTAAGATGTATAGTTTTATCTCCAGTTTCAATACTGCTCTCACTAAGCGTATCCTAGGGAAGACATCCTCTGTGTGGCAACAGATTTTAGTGAAAACCCATTTCGTTGTTAATAGCCAGAATGAAATATGGACTGATTTGGAGTATTTTCCTTCCAGAGTCTGTCTTTTAGGAGTTTCCCTCCTGCCTAAATCCCATATACTATATTGCTGCTTTTTGCCTGGGAATAAGAGGTGTTTTGCTCTCATACATGGTCTCTGTGTAAGCTGTAGTAAGAGATTCTTAATCTGCCACTTTGCTGCTTTTTCTAAAGACCAGTTTGTTACTTGAACCCTTGACTGGCCTAATCTTATTAAGATTTGGGATACTAAACCTGAAATGAATAGTAATGCAGTTGATAAATTCTCCTGTGTGTTGTTTCTCTTTGGGTCACGTTTTAGAGAGCCACAGGCAGCTCTGGATCCTGGCTTACCTCTTTGTCAAGTATCACAGCCAAGTGAGTTAAACTGTGCAGAACCTGTCCCATCAGTTCCTATAAACGATGTCAGCAAATCTGGTGAAACAGGCACAGCTGCTGTGGAGCTCCACACTGCACAGCCAAATGCTCCAGAGGACCCCGTGTCAGTAATTGACTCCATCTTGAATGAGAACAACTCTGGAAACCAAAATGATCCTTTGCTGGACAGGTATTAACTTGTTTCTGAAAAGCATTAGGCTGTTGTCACCTTGTGGGATCCTGTTGGAGTTCTGGAGGGTGTATTGTTTGACAGAACGTAGGGAATTAGCTTTTGAGTTGTCATTGATGAAGTGAATTCGCTGCACCTTTGTTACCAGGGCTTGAAAAAGCCACATTTTGGTATCACACATTGAAAAAGGGTAAGTGTCCCTGTCACCTTTATGGTAACAGGTGTGCCTGAGTGCTGGTGCGTCCGTCAGTGTGTCCCATCAGCCCTGTGCTGGCACTGCTAGGTGCTGCCAAGCAGCAGGTGAAGAGCACTAATCTCGGGCAGGCATTGTGGGCACTTTATTCCTGGGACCTGGATGTGGATTGTCCTGGTGGTCATCTCACTGTTCCTTTCCTTCTCTGCCCCTCATTTGTGCAAAGCTGTTTCCCGTGTGCCCTGTCAGATCACACAGCCCTGGATCAGGGGTGCAGGCCGCGGGTTCCCACTCCGCGGTGGCTGCGTGAGCAGTTCCCAGCTCCACTCCAGTCCCTGAGCTTTGCCAGTGCCATCACTGTGGCTGCAGGAGAGCTGTATTGAGGACAAAGCTTTAACCCTTGCTCCTACAGCTCTTCTGCTGTGGTCAGTGGCGGGTAGGAGGGCCTGGGGTGGTGTCCCAGCACTCGTATGGTCTGAAGGCCCTGCTGTATCTTCCCTCCTGGGCACTGCAGGATGTGGGGCAGTGCCTTGGAACTGCCCATTCCTCAGCGCTGGGAATTCAGTACAGGAGCACCTCATGGCATAGCAAGACATGCAGTGTGGCCACTGTGCCTGCTGCTGCCTTTCCAGGTTCTTCACTGTCCCTCATGTCTTGCCCACTGTCCTTGGAAACATGTCCAATTTGGCAACAAGCCAGTGTTTCAAAGTAGGTAGAGTTCCTTCAGGCCTAGATTATTTCCAGCCCTTTGCTTATCATTTATTGTCCCAGGGGAAAGCCATCGGACCTTTGTTTAAACAGGTACTGGTGTACAGGCTGGGGTCTGAGAACATTGACCAGATACTAAAATGAGGGAGGGAGTAGGTATGGAAGGAGGACCTGCTTTTTGACCTGATAGCTGTAGTTGTGCTTGCTGTTCAGGTAGTGTTCCTTGTACCTGTACCTCAGAGTGAAAAGTGGAGTGAAAGGTGATACAGGAATGCAGTTTCATCCATTTGGCTCTTCTGGATTGTAGGCAACCTGCCTTGTGGGGCAAGAGGAGGCCCTGCCTGCCACCTGTGCCTTACAGTACTATGTAATTTTGTCTTTTTAGAGAAGAAATTCAGGATTTTCTGAACTGCATCGATGCCAGCCTTGAAGAGCTCCAAGCAATGCTGTCAGGGAAGCAGTACAACTTCGGTGCTGAAGCATTCAGTGATGTGAGTGTCTTCTCGCTATTTCTGATTTCTGAGAAATACTGCTCAGGTTGCATCATGAAATGTCACTAGTTTATTCCATGTTGTAATGGGTAGGAGGGGGCAACATCTTGAAAAGCAAATAGTTAGAAATAGAATGATTCATAGGTATTCACAGTGTACAAAGTAATACTGGGAGCCTTTCCCAGGTCATAAAGGATTTCTGTTCTACAGAACCGAAGGGGGAGAAAAAGAAGGAAAAAAACTGCCTCAATTCTCCTTCTCAAACCTCAATCACATATCATCACATCCTGTGTGCTTGATTCAACTGGATGATATGGAGTGAAATTTAGCTGTATTCCTGGAATCACTGGGAAACAGGGTAACCTTTTCTCTTCTTGTGACCTCAGTTTACTGCCACAGGTTGAAGCTCCCAGCTGAAGGCCCATGGAGGAGCCACTGTCCCCGTGCTTCAGTGGAAGGAGCAGCACACTGGGTCCTGCAGTTCTTTGAGGAGCCCTCTGCATTTTATTTCATGAACTTTATTAGTTGACGTGTGGTCTGGTTTTATTTTCAGACATTTAATCCTGAGCTGCCAGCCCTGGATATGAGCTTGATGGAAACTCCCCCTGGTATGGAAAATGTAAGAGTAAGATTTACTTCTGTGGTGGGGAGGGTGAATGTGATGCTGGGAGTTGAATCTTGCTTGATGTACCTCAAGGGTGGGAATGGGGTTGGTGGCACAGGGTGACACTGGTGGTTCATCGCATCCAGCTGACTTCAGGGTTTCAGTTATCAGTGTTGGCATGTCAGAATTTAAGAGGGATCTCAAGATAATTTCCAGTCCTACATTCCTAGTGCAGTCATACACTTGGAATGCCTGTGTGAAGACTGGAGGAAGAGTACTAAATGAAAATTGTAATGCAATACACTGTAGTTGTTCTGAACGTGGTTGTATGGGATTTCCTCAGAAGATATACAGAAATTCAGCACAAACTTACTTCTCTTGGTCCAGTTCCTAAAATTGATTCATACTATTAAAAAAAACCCTTGCAAATGTTATTTTTGTTGTAGTCCTGAAAAAATATTTACACTAGGATTTCTCAGTCAGAAGAGCTTAGACTACAACTGGTGTAAAATGCAGCTGCATTTAAGCAGTGCCTGCAAAATTTAATTACATGATGAAATCATGTTTAACTGTTACCCCAACAAGACCGATTGTAGTAAAGCTTCTGGTTTGGAAGGTAAAACAAATATTTGTTAGCCAGAAGCTTGTTTTGTTTAGTAAGTACAGTTTGTACTTCACTGTGCCTCCTTCTGAGAGCTCCTGTGTGCGGGCCTTCATATGCAACAACAGGCTCATTGCTCAGTTGCTCCATCTCTCTTCCCTTCTCCTTTCACATCTAATTCTGTTAACCAGTCAGTAAAGACTTCCATTTTGTTGTTGTTAAACATTCTGTCTTAACTCTCTGTCTGCCTTGTTTCAGATGGCAAACTTGGCAGAGAGCACTGAAGGTCTGGGAGCAAGTGAGAGGGAAACTTCAGGAAGCAAAGGTGGGCAGGAAGGAACGCTGAGCACTGTGGCAGCTCCACACTCTTTGAAAACTGTATATTGAAGTGGAATTGTTGTAGCCTGTCATATCTCCTTCTTTGGTCTGGGCTTAAGCTTTTTGTGAAGACTCTGACATTTCACTGATCTTGAAGCTGTGCCTCAGTCTTAACAGGCCCATCCTGTTTTTCAGATAGAAAAAACCCATCCTGGTTTTTCACACAGAAAACATGGGTCCCATCCTGTGTCCTTTTTCACATGGAAACGTGACATGAGTGCCACAGTGGGGAGCAGAACTGCAAATGTCCTTGTGGCAGTATCTCCTACACAGGCTGTGATCCCCCCCAAAGGCAGTGCTGCTCAGGTTACCACTGCAGTGCTGCCATTGCATGCTGTGAGAGTCAGGGGCTTGCAGTGGGCTTCAGGCACTGATGTTTCCAGGTACAGGGGCTTTCGCTTCACTCTGACAGCCATGGGTGTAGGGTTTGTCCCAGCCCAGCCTGGGCTTTCCTGTAGTACACCAAGTTTGAAGCAACCTTTCCAGACTTCCTTGCCTTGAATAAGAGCCTTCAGTTGGTGAAACAGTTTTAACTGTTTGTTTTTCCCTCAGATATGCAGCTGATCCAGTACAGGGCCAACCCTCTGCTTTCCTTATTTGAAGAGCTGCCTTCGGGTGAAGCTGCAGGGAAGGTGGACGATCAGAAAGACTTTCTGCTGCCTTCCCTGGAGGAGAAACCTGCTCTCCAGCCTCCATCAGCCAGTGAAACCGTTGTGCCACTTGCAGCTCCAGCAAGCCAGGCCGAGCCTCTGGACGCTCTGGGAATGGGTGATCCGCCTCTCCTCCCAGAAGATGGGAATGGAGAATATAAACTGTTTCCACTCCTGCTTCTCAGTCCTGTTGCTAACTTCATAGATGAGGCTTCTGAAATAGAAATTTCTTGAACTCATAGAATGTTTGTAACTGGCTTAGTGCTGTGGAATAACCACCAAAGGAGTGGAGCAGTAAAAAGTGTGAGCTTGGTCCTCACCTGCTTCCTGGGGACCCTGTTCTGCGCAGACAAAGGGAAGTTCTCTTGCTGCAAGCAGGGAGCACATCTGGGAGAACTGAGCACAAGCTCAACAACAACAAGAGCTGGTGGAGTGAGGGCACCAGACAGAGGGGAAGAACAACAACCCTGTAAACATAACACAGTGTATTCCATAACTTTTTATCCAATATTCTTATTGCAAGAGGAAATCTGTTTGTATCCTGTTTGTAAAGTTTGGCTGGGTTTTTTTGTTGGGGGGTAGTGTTTGTTTTTATTAGCTGGATAGTAATGTGGTGTGTAATATTTTGAACCTGGGTTTTACTCTTTGGAGAGCCTGCTTCAATAGGTGGCTTGCCTACTGTTTGGAATTAAGTTGTTTTTAAATTTTGTTTTTCATTTGAGATTTCTTTTTTGATAGTTACTGGCTACAGTTGTTTGCATCTGCTTAGATCACTTTCATACTCCTAGATTTGCTCCTAGGTATAGGGGACATTTTTCCTATGGAAAATGACATTTTAACTGTGGAGTATTATTTTTTAACATGCTAGCACACATCCATTGCCCCGGATTGTAGGAGTTGTGGTAGGAAGTGCTTGCCCCCCTGTGTAGCGCTGATTTCTCATGCACATTGCATGGCAGTTCCGGGGTAACCTGCCCCCAGTTCACAGGTCATGTGTCCTTGGAGATGGTCAGTAGGACTGATTCATGTTTAGCAAAGGCCAGCAGCTGCCCCTAAAATGAGAAGGGGAGCCCTGGGGTGCCTTGCACTGACACAGGGTGTTGCATTAAGGTATCTCTGTGCTGGTAGCAGCTATTGTTCCCTGCCCCTGGATGGACACTGGGCTTCACGCTGCAATTTCTGCCCGTGGAATTTTAAAGCCAAATTAACCAGATGCATCTGAGTCTTTTGACAACGAACTACATATGCTAGTGTCTGCTTCGTCAAAAAGTCTTTTCCCAAAGTTTCTTTTGGCACTGTTTCCCAAGTTTTCTCTGAGTAGCTGTACTGTGGAGCCCAGCCTCTGTGTCAATAGAGCAGCAAGTTCTGTGCTAGTACCAAGCATGCCATAGCTTTGCCAGCCCACACAAACCTGCCACGTGCTGAAGTGACAGCGAAGTGCTGGGGCTGCAGGAGGCCTGGATGCAGGTAGAAACCCCCTTGGATAGTATCACCTGATACTCCTACCAGCACAGTTACTTTAAATTTTTTCCAGTTTTAGGAATTCAGGCTACCTACAAGCTTTGTTCTCTCTAACGTTCCTGAACTAGTAAGTGCTGAGCTCTTTTATACTCAAGAATCCAAGGTAGATATTCTGAAGCCTGCTAGATAATGCATGTTACCTGTGCTGGCCTGACTTTGTTGGATTTGTGCTTCATTGTCAAATCACTTGAGTTACAAAGGAAGGTCCTGCTCCTGAGCGTGTAACACCTTCAGTGTCATTTTATTTCTGTGCTTCTGTACCTGTTCTTACCTCGTGACCCTTCTCATTTCCATCTTTTGAATTGCCTTTTGTCAAGTTTGTCTTATTCAAGCCTTCACAGTCTTTCTTTTGCTGACTTCTTGAGGCCAAGGGCCGAATAGTCTCAAGTTTTCATGAGCTGAAGGGAGAGGGGGAGGGGTGAGCATGTTGCATCTGTCCCAGGTCAGGTTTGGTTTAATTCCTTCCCAAAGGCCACAGTTTTGCTGAGAGACAGTGAAAACCAGACTTTCCTGGTGTGCTGTTTGACAGCACCATGCAGACAACAGAGTTCTTTGGGAGGTTGACCTGCACCTCTGACTCCCTGCGCAGGTTGGACTGTAATTGCTGTTATGGATTAGTGTCATGTTCCTCTGTCAGAGAGTCCTCTCCCCTCAGTGCAGCTCACTGTCAGATACTGGGTCTGAGTGCATCATGGGTTTTTAATACACTTCCTCTCTTAAGAAGTTAAGAAACCAAGGCTTAAAAAAATTGCAAGAAAAAAAAGTTTGTGCATCTGTGTGTCTGGTGTATGTACTGGTCTGGGAAAAGTATTTATGCAACTTTCTTAAGAAAGATTGCAATGGAAAGACTGAATAGCAAGAAAAACCCACATGCTGAAGTAATTAAACTCAAGAATTGCAAAAGCATTACTGTGTTTCTTGTACATTCTTTGTGTGTGTTCCTGTATGTGCCAATGTTTCCCAACCCTGTTTACTGATTTTTTTTTCAGAATTAAGAGTTTTCTTGCTCCTGGGGTGTGGTCTCGTGACGCAGCTGCTGCTGGTTCAGGAATAACTAGGAGGATGAGGAAAGCCTAGTGTCTGTTTCCAGAGCCCAAGAGAAGAGCACCTGGGACTGGTTTTTCAAAAGGGATGATGTGAAAGTTCAAAATGCCATGTGTGCTGAAAAATACACCAGATGTTGTGCACCTTTGCATGTTCTCCATAGCCTTCAGTAGGCAAGGCCCTCAGCTCCATAAGTTATGAAGTACTTACTGGAGATAATAGAAGGAAACAGGGAACAGCCCAGACTATCTGTAGCATCAGGCAGACCCCAGATCCAGACATGGCACCCTGTGCAGACCCTACCTGGGGTAACTGACACTGTGGGCATTACAGTTTGTGTGGGATTTTCCTAGAAGTAAGGAAGTGTGCATTATTTCCACTGCCAAGAAAAAGGATCTTTATACAGAACATGCTGCTCTGCTTCAGGATGAGGACAAGGACACAGCAGTGGGATTGGCACGTGGAGCTGTGGACAGACTCCTCTGCTATAACAAGCTGGCTGAATCTGTCTGCAGTGCAGTGCACTTCCAACGTGGCGCAGCTGCTGCCCAGCCTGTGCCCAAGGGCCAGCAGCCAGGCAGCGGTCACCAGCCCCCATGTGCCAGGCTGGGTGGGGGCACTGCTGCAGCCTGATGCGTCACCAGTTTGTCACCCGTGACCGCAGGGGCCTCACTGTAGCAGCAGCTTCCTTCCTTCTCCACGTGGCTGCTGCACTGGCTCCTTGCCTTTGTCGTTCTGTGTCTGGGGAGGAAAGATTGCTCTTCCTTATCGTTCACGTGCTGGGAATTCACAGAACACTCCCAGGCGTGGTGAGTGCAGACTGAGAAAGTGTCGTGCCCTTCTCAGATCCACTTTTGCACTGTTCCAACCCAGTCCTCCCCACACCAACCATGGGATCCCTGCCACCAGTTCGTATCTCCTGTGTGCTTGCTAACAGAGCTTTCCAGAATATGAGAAAAACTGATTTTGCTCTGTCTCTCCTGGGCTGTGTGATGGCACCTTATCCATCCATGCTCAGAATGTTTTGCTGTCTCCTAAAACAAGATTGTTGTTTTGAAAAGTTGTATTATGATATTACAGATACCCAAAGCAGAAGTAAGGGGCTGCTGCCGCATTCACCTTAGGTACAGATGCCTGGTCCTGCATTGTATGAAGGACAAGACTTTTCCTGCCACTGTTCCAAATCAAATGGGTAAATGTAAATACGTGAATAAAAATCTACGCATCTTTTTTAGTCACACAGTTTGAGTTTCAGCTTCCTGGTTGGTCCAGATCCTACTAGTGATACATTCCTGTTGTGTTTTCAACCCAGCCAGCAATCAAGTCCCACGCAGCCACTTGTTCACTCTCCCACCAGTGGGATTGTGGAGACAATTGGAAGGGTAAAAGCTGGAAAACTTGTGGGTTGAGATAAAGACAGATCAATAGTGAAAGCAAAAGCTGGCACGTAAGTAAGGGAAAAACAAAGGATTCATTCACTGCTTCCCATGGGCAGACAGGTGTTCAGCCACCTCCAGGAGAGCAGGGCCCCATCACATGTAATGGTGACCTGGAAAGACAAACACCATCACTCCACATCACCCCCCA
>NW_008236209.1:6679748-6682196 GCF_000691975.1 Corvus brachyrhynchos
CCCCCCCCCCCAGCTTTATATACTGAGCACAATGTCATGTGGTATGGTCAGTTGGGGTCACCTGTCCTGGCTGTGTCTCCTCCCAATCTCCCCTGTACTCCCAGCCCTGTCACCACCGTGGCCATGAGAAAAGCAGAAAAGGCCTTGGCTTTATGTAAACACTGATTAGCAATAACAAAATCATCTCTATATTGTCAACCTTGTGTTCAGCACAAATCCAAAACAAAACCCCATATTAGCCACTGTGAAGACAATTAATTCTACCCCAGCCAAAACCAGCACAGTTTCCTTTTGACTTAGTTCAAGACAATGTAGGCTTCTGCCCTCCTCCAGCAAGCTCTGTTCCCTGAGAAGGAGTTTCAATGACTCAACCTTACCATGGTCTTTTCCTCCCTTGAGCCAAGAAGTACGTGAACACTTCAGCCCCCACAGCAGCTTTTCCTGCTTCTCCCTATCCCAGTGGCTGCAGGCTGGAGTGGCATCTCATGGGAAATGTCTGATGAAGGAATACAGGGCCACAAGGGAGGATTCCACTGTACCACTGCAGACCCAAACCATGTCTCACTATCACTACAGCACAGCTGTGTCCAGACCAGGGACTGGGATTTGGTTGGCTGCATTGAATTAGTCAGATTACTTGTATTTGAGGACAGGATGTTGAATTTGAGTGTAACAACAGCAAAGGCTCATTTCAATTCAGCTGAATGCAAGTAAGCAGAAGAGATTCTTTCATTGGAGCGGAAGAAAAATTGAGAGCTGTAGAAGACAGCAAAAGGCAGTAAAATACCTTGAAAGGGATATTTCAATAGAAAACAGATACTTCTCTTAGACAGGACAAGTGCTCAATTACTGAATTATAGAGATTAACTAAAACATTTAATTAATAATACATCATTTCAGTTAAGAAACCATGATTTTATGGTCTCAAAGATTTTCTACATGGACAAGTTCCTCTTTTTGTCTCGGGGCATCTCCATGTTCACCTGTTTCCAAAGCAGTCGAAAGACGCTGCAAGTATGTATGGCCCCAGTCAGGGCTTGTAATTGAAAGCAATTAACCAATTAAACCAAGCAGCTCAATTGCTCTGTGAGAAGGGAAGATCCATCTGTGAGATGCAGTAGGAGTGGTGGTCTAGGTGTTTGCAGCTCTTGGGAAATTTTGGGGTTTAGATTTGTATACCTGAATTCCTCATATCTTAAATGTGGTACAGTGATATAGAATATTTCAGTTGGAAAGGGCCTACAACAGTCATCTGTCCCACACTAGTAATGTAAAAATTTAAGGTGTTTCATGAACTTAAAACGTAGTGATGGGTGTTAGAGAAGCTGGTGAGAAAGTGAATTGTGAGGACCAAGATGGTTCAGCTCCTTATGAGTTCTCTCTCAGACCTGCGTGTGTGTAATTGTGTGTTAAAGCTTATTCATCAGAAAACAACACAAGGAGGAAAAAAGAAATGGTTGCTTAGGAATCAAAAGAAATAAAGGAAAAAATTTAAAAAACAGAAGGGGGGGAAGCATAGTCAGCAGAAAATACGAAATAGAGTAGAAGTAATTTTTCAACTTTCCTCTTCACACCAGGGTTTCCGCTCTGCCACACCTCTGACAGTGGTCACTGAGACACTTGTTTTCTGATAAAGAGGAAGGAAAAACCACCAGCTGTTGTCCTGGATGCTCAGAGACACTCAGTGACAGAGTGAGCACAGGCAGGGAAGTCTTCCTGATTTACCACAGCTTGGGGAAAGCGGGTCAGTCTGGCTGGAGCGGGAGCAGCTGTGCCGCTGGCAAGGATGGAAACGCTGCTGCGAGTAGCTGTGCTCGTGAGTTCCCTTCTCCACTGCAGCGGTGAGTCTGGTCTGGGCATGGGCCCCTCCCTGGGGTGGCCCTGCCCTGCGCTGGGGTGTGCTTGGCAGGGGTGGCTCTGTTTTGGGAAGAGAGATATGGCAAAAAGGCCAAGTCTGTGTGCTGCTGCCTTGGGGCTCCAGGTGTTTCAGATCCAGAGGCCACAGAGTGCAACAGTACATGAGGCCATGGAAACGCTGCCCACACACGTGGTGACAGTTATTTCATGGAACACAAAGGGTCTGATTAGTGCTTGTGTTTCCAGGAAAAGGCAGGTTTGAAACCCACCAGAAGAGGTAAAGCAATGTCTGTGGAAGCTAAGAGTCAATCCTCAGAGTGAGAGAAATGTACTGGACAACAGCAATGGTCCTAATTTTTACAGGAAAGTGTGAAGAGTTTTAGGCTTCTTTACCCCATGGTTTAAGCTTCTCATGTTTGGCTTAGGCTGAGAAAATGGTGTGTGTCAGAAAAACAAATAGGCAATGGAGAAGTTTTTGCTGTTCCTCAGAAGCCCCAAGGGTGATGTCTGGAGCAGACACTGGCTGAGACAAGGGAGCTGCCACTTGGACTTTAGACCAACTCTTTTCCTCAGGCCTAAATTATCCAATAA
>NW_008236209.1:6682558-6683832 GCF_000691975.1 Corvus brachyrhynchos
CCTAAATTATCCAATAACTCTGACCCTGTGCTCTACTCAGTGTTGGTGGTGTCAGGAAAGCACCAGGCAGAGCAGGAGAGCCAGGCTGCACACATGGCAAGAGTCGGTGCCCCTGGCCATCAGCTGCCTCCCATCCATCTGCCTCACGCCACACGGATTTTTGGTTAACCCACCCCTGAGCAGCCCATCCCTCATCATCCCCACTGACTGCCTGTGCTTCTCATCTGGTGGGTTCTCCTTGCCAATGCTCTTGCCATGGCTTTATCACCTGGGAGCTGCCTTCACCCTGGCTGCTTTGTGGCTTAATTTTCATCCTCCTTTATTCCTGCAGCTTTTCTGGACCTGAGTGGCCCCAGTGAGGTCAGAGGTGTCTGGAGGGGGTCTATCACTCTGCCTTGTGCCTATGTGCCTGTGGAGGACCTTGTGCAGCAAACCCTCACCTGGACTGTGGTACATGACAAGGGATCAGGCACCATCATTCGGAGGGATGGCTCTGATGACCACATTCTCCTGTCAGAGTACAGGGACAGAGTCAGCATCCCAAAGGATGCTCCAGGAAATGTGTCTCTCCTCATCCTGAACCTGGAGGTCTCTGACAGGGGAACCTACACTTGCCAGGTCACCTGGAAAGACAGCAACAACAGCCTGATAGCAAAGGAGATCACCACCAAATTGGAGGTTGTTAAAGGTAAATCCAAAAAGGAGGCTGTTCAGGAGGGGAAGGCTTGGCTCAGGAAGGCTTCTGGGAATTGGAGAGAGCAGGGGGGAAGTGACCACATGTTGCCATGCAGAAGCATTTTGCTGATCAGTGTCAGCCTCCAGCAAGAAGCAGCAAATATATCAGAGAGAAATTCTGCCCAGGACATAGCACCCTGCAGCTGGGGGAGGACCTCTGGTTCCTCAATTTCCAGTTTATCCCTGGCTCTATCTGTAGCCAATGGCTCAATGTTTCTCAGGGGCATGCCGCAGTAGGCAAGTCCCAGGGATACTGCATGGCTGTTTTTTGACTAAATTTCACCAGCATGTGCTTGCCCTCCCTCTGCCCAGTGTGGGGGGTTTATAGAGGCACAGAGACATCATCAGCCCAGACAGCAGGACACCAGTGCCACGGGCAGCACAGCTGAGCTCATGCTGTGCAGGGAGGTGATGTGAGAGCCAAGCTGCTTCCTCCTGGGAAGGCACCGACAGCAAGAGTGAGAACTGCTGTGGCAGGGAACCATCCCCACCACAGCCAGGGCTCTGTGACCTGGGCCCCTCTGCTTTGTCTTCCAGTG
>NW_008236209.1:6684915-6697551 GCF_000691975.1 Corvus brachyrhynchos
AGATGCTGGCTAACGCTGCTGGCACAGCATCCCCCTCCTGTCAGCCGGGTGGGGGCTGCTTCCTCCTGTGCCTATCCCACCTGTGGAGAATTCTGTATCACACCAGCATCACCAACATGGTCAAACCCCTGTGTGAGCCTCTTCCTCCCCCTTACCTTGCAGATCTGCCCACAACAACAGTGGCCTTGCAGAGGAATGTGGCAACCACGGGGGGACACCACTCAACCACAGGTCGGGGTGAGAGCAGTGACAGCTACGGTGAGGATGGGGTGTTGGGGCACTGTGGCACCAGCGCTTGGCAGTGGTTTTATTGCTGGGGAACAGAGTCTTGACAGTATTGATTTTCAGTCCATATGCCTCAGTTTTTAACCCAGATGTTTCTGAAAGCAGAGCTTCCTTCCCCCAGTTTCCATTCCACCAATGGCTTTTTGCTTGCTAATAGGTTGTGCCTCTGTAGGAGAGACTGTATGTGTCTTAGGACTGCTGATAATGCCATTTCCTAAGTTTCAGAGCATATGGGATGGAATGTTCTGGGGTTGGCTCTTTTCTAAAGAGCTTTTTTGCTTGTTATCTGATCCTGAATGGAAGCTGCTGAGGGGAGGTAGATCTGGTGTCTCCAGTGGCAGACAGGAGGGATGCAAAAGCTGCTTCAGACCTGACTGAAAACATGAGCCTGACCAGGGACAGCAGTTTTGAGGGAGGGCTTGTGATTTCCCATTTATTTTTGTGGGATGTGGGAATTTAGGCCTGGACTAGAGCAGGTCTGCTTGTGGTAACCTTCTGTGTTTGGATTATGTTTCATTTGGATCGATGGTGCCCCAGCAATCACGTGGGGATTGTAGAAGCTGGTGTCAGTCACCAAAAGCTGAGGAAAGATGTTGACAGGTGTTGATTGTTCTTGCAGGAAAAACACAAACAGAGCTGGTGTCCCAAGGTACCCCAGGAATCTTCTGGACTCCATGGGGCTCCACCACTACTGCAGGTGTGTGTGTACGGACATACAAATACACATCAGTATCTGGTGTGTGTATATGTAGTTTGTGTATACTTGTATAGTGTGTATATATACTGTATGTAGTATCCATCCAGTGAATGTATGGTACTACATGTATTCTCTCTATAGTATAGGGTATAGACAGTGTTCATTTCTGCAGTTTGCCTATTTTCATTGCCTTGTAAAGGGGCTGGAGGCATTCTCTTCTGATCCTACAGCTCTAATCCCAGATCTCCGGGTGCTAAAGTGAGGGCTGGAAATGCACTGTCAGCCTTTCACTCAGGTTTGTTTTGCAGATCTGTCCACAACAGCAACAACTTCCGAGAGTGGTGTGGGATATCCAGGGAAGAATGATACAATTCATGGTAAGTAAGAACAAAACCAAGCTGAGAAGAAGATTAAGGACCCAAGCCAGATGCTCTGTAGTCAAGAACTTTAGCTTCACAATTAGTATTCTGCCTTTTTAGCTGCAAATAGCATTAATGGCTGTTCTCAAAGGACCCAGATGATTCATGGTAACTCTTTAAAAAGCTCTGGATGTTTTTATGGAAGAGTGAAAAAAAAAAAAAAAAAGTTGATATGTGGGGCACACAGAGTTGCTGCTGTGTTCCTGAGCAGCTGGTCCATTTTTTATCTCAGACTGTCAAAGCTGGAACAGCAGCAAAACCTCAGTGTGTGCCTCGAGCAGATCTACACATCCTCCAGCTTTACAGCATTGTGACAGGTTTAGGCGCTTTCCAAAGAGAACTGAGCAGCACCCTTGAATGGAAAGCTTTATTTCATGATATGCAGTGCAGTTATCCTGCCCAGCTCACATCCCTGTTACCTCAGCATTATGAGATAGACGCTGTCTGTACGGCTGTGGCCTCTTGGTGAGGTGTACACAGAGTTCTGGGTCACACAACACACTCAGAGCTGCCGGACCAAGGGTCTCTGGGGACACGGCTCTGCAGGGACACAGCCCTGGGTGCTCAGGCAGGGCTGGCTGTTGCTATCCTCAGGGACATGGTAAATGTCATGTAACTGCTGCTGCTGTCACCCAGGAGGGCTCCTCTGTCTTAAAGTCCTCTATTGTATTGCTTTAGATTTCCAGAGGACTGGCTTGTCCCTGTACCTGGTCATCCTGATTGCTGTGGTGTGTGGTGCTGTGGTTTTCCTTGTCATCTCTCTTATTATTTGTGTTACAAAGCCCAAAGAAGGTGAGTAGAATGTTCTGGAAAACCTGAATGTTTTATGCATGCCCAGCATGGTTTTACCTTTGATGGGTTTTGGGGCCCGGAGCACTGCTTGCAGCCACTAGCTGCAGCTCTGGCACCTGCATCATACAGGCAGTAGATGAGATGCACGAGTTGACACAGACGGTGGGAGATCCAAAGAGGCAGAGAAGTCCTCACAGTCAGGAGGGTCTTCCGGGCACCAGACATGGGGTTGGGGCAGCAGTGGCCCTGGTGCTCCTGAGCTGCACCCTCCCATCCCTGTACTGGCTCTGAGGCAGCTCAGTCCTTGCCCTGCAGCCCATCCCAAGGTGTGTGGCTTGCTCTGCCACAGAGCCTTGGGATGGTTGTTTCTCACTGTTCCTCACAGACATCCCAGGGCTCAGGGTCACCTGCTTGGCCAGGTTCATAGCACCAAACCTTTAAAGTCTCTGGCAGAAGGTTCATCCCGTCCTGCTGCTGGGGAATGCCTTTGGCACCAGTTGCTGCTCAATAGTTCCCATAGTTGGCACCCAGAGGGAAGTGCCAAGAACCTGTGAAGAACTGTCAATTCTCCCTATTTCATATAAATTTGTTTCCTCTCTAGTGTTTAGTCACAGGATGTATTCACTGAATGCCTCTGTTTCTCCTGCACTGCCACCAGAAATCCCCCTGACCAAATGTTCCTAGGAGCCCCCTCCTCACCAGCTGTGCTTGGCTGTGGGCACACAGGTGTACTTTGGGGTTTGAGATCCCACAGACTTAATTTTCTCCTCTGTTTCTCTAATGACCTTCCTATGACTCCATGCTACCAATTAATAATAATAATAATTTTCAGATATTTCTTTTGCCATTTTTCTTATTTTTATCTTTTCCTTTTTAAAGGAATCCAGAATAACCACTTTCAAAACTGTTCTTTATTGAACTTCTAATGAATAGGGAAATTGGGGAAACTGTGAGCTTCTAGTTTCTAACCTCAACTTTATCTTTGACATTGGGCTGGTTTTTTTGATCCAGTTGTGTGACAGCCGGGTTGCTTTCATTTTCTTGGACTGAATCCTGGGAAACTGAGTCATCACCCGCCTGACATGATATCCAAGGTTGTTATTTTTGCTCTGTCTTCAGAGGTCATTCTCTTATACCAAGAACATAAGCAAAGAAATTCTTTTCTTAAGAAGGTAAATGCAAATTATTGACACAAATTCTGATTTTTCTTTTCCAGCTCAAGTCTATGACGTAAAATCGTGAGTATAACCCTTTATCTGGCGCATTGATGAGTCCTGGGGGGCTGTATCAAAGCAAAAATAAAAAGCACTGCTATTAGCTGTCATGATGAAAAACCCCTTAAGCAGTTTGGTTGAAGAGGTTCACAGTTAGCTCAAGAGCTTGTGGGCTTTCCACAGCAACACAGAATGTGGGAAGAAAGCATATGTATTTTTTTCATAGCAATATCAGAACTGCAAAAGTGAGCAAGAGCTGCTTATTAATTTCTAAGCCCGGGGAAGGGCTACTGAAGACAATTGCCAAGGCTAAATTCTCTGTGTTTTTCCAAGGCTAAATTCCCAGTGTTTCTTCAAATGCAAAGAAAAGGAACTCCCCTTCTAGAGACCACTGGTTATATTCTGATTTATCCTCAAAACATCCCTGGCTGAATTTGCTTCTTCTAACCATAGCTGTGGCAGGAAGTTATAGCTGTTTCTAAACTTGGGTTTCACATCCTGATCTACTTGTAGCCTGTGGAAGTTTTACTGAAAAGCCTGATAATCCAGTCAAAACATACAACTAGAACCACTTCTGTAGGTATAAATTAGAGTGCTGCTGAGTTGAGTATTACAGTAGGATGTGCCAGCATCCCAGTGCTAGGCTTCCCCAGCAGTGTGCAAGGCAGCAGTTTTAAGTTACAGTTGAACCCTGAGCAACAGGACAAATGCTGTGATGACATTTCTCCTCAGAGGATCTATCTTCATTAAAAAATATTAGATACCATAAGCTAGACAGTGGATGTGGGCTGCTTTTAGTTCTCAATTTACCCTTCCTCCGATATTTTAAATAAATATTTATTTATTCATCTTCAATAATTATCTGATCGCACCAGTGCAAGAAATGGCGGTAATCCTTTCATTACTTGCACATACTTTGCTGCCTTTCCCTGGAAACCTTCTCTGGGTTGGAAGCAATGCTTCTACAATGCCCAAGGTTTTTCAGCCACTGGAAAGCAAAGGACAAAATTCTCTCCTTCAGAATATTGCTATAGTCCAATGGCTCAGGTTTACACAGGTTTGAGTCAGACCACTATATTAGCCAAAACCTGATGGTTGGGAGATGCTTTGTTTACTCTGATTGATACTCTTCTTGCATTTTGATTTCAGCCGTAACTTGAGAGCAGCAACTTCTTCAAGCCGTCATAGCACAGGTTACTATGAGGAACCCATCTCTTCCACTGAAAACAACTATGTGATGGAGCCCAGGGAAAACAAAATCTCTGAAGAAGTAAATAAGAATGTATCTGACTGTGCTGGAAACCCCCAGGAATCTGAGTATGAAGTAGGGGACACTTCCTGAGAACTAACAGCGCTCTGCAGATACCAGTCCTCAGGAGTACCTTCACCCAGACAAAATACTTATCTTTCTTCTCACTTTTGCCCCTGACAGATAGGTTGGACAAGCAGTGGTTGCTCTCCCTTCACAATCCCTGCAGCAAAAATGCAGATCTCATCAGGAACTTCAGTTACAGACTCCTGTATAGAACTTCTTGTTTTGTTTTCCTTGAGTCCCTCTCACCACCTCTATCCAAGAAAGCCCTTTGAAAGCTGTGGCATGCAGGTCGCAGACTAGGAGCACTGTACTAAACTTAATGCTTTAGATGGCCAAAAGGATCAGCGTTTCCAGCCTTCATGGGGTGGGAGGAGAGCCAGCACCAAGGGCTGCTCAGCATCCCCATCCCTGTGGGTGAGCAGGGGAGGATGTGGCTGGCTTGGGAATTGATGGTTCTTCTCCTGCCCACCTGATGCTGCACAGGTTTTAATGAATGAGGGGTCTTTTAGAAACACTGGAAGGCAGATTAAAGCCAAGAGAAACTCAGGAGCCTGCCATGCTAGGTGTCCCATACAGTCCTTGTGCTGCCCTTGATCCCCTCCCCCAGCACTGCAGCAAGGTCTAGGCACACTGGCCATAGCTGTGGGTGGTTCTGATACTGCAACCAGGCTCATTCTTTCTGAACTCCCATTTTCTGTTCTCTCTTTAAATGCACGATGGATATTTGAAAGAAATTACAGACTTTTCCATAAATCTGGGGTAGGATTGCTTACACATGCCTCACATATTTTGGTGTGTGTATTTCTGCACCACTGGCTCATTTTGGAATGCCAGCAAGCCACTCACAGCTCCTCAGTAGATACTCAGGAAGTACTTTCCTCCCAGCTTAAAAGGCCTGAAGGGCAAGTTATGAATAATCTCTACTGCCCTGAGTAAAGCTATCATGCAGATTTATGGAAGAACCTTTTTATAATGAACAGGGCAATCCTGTGTCCCATTAAAAGCCATGCAGACAGATGTAAAACAGAGGAAGTCACCTGAGGGATGAGTGGGACGCTGGTGGCACAGGATTAATGGACTCCCAGCTGTGCTGCTCACACCCAGGACAGCTCTGCATCTGCAGATCTCTCCAAGCATCAGTTCAAAACTCACCAGAATTCAAAGGGAGTGTGAGGTGCTAATGGAAAGGTATTCCAGTCAAATAACAGGATTGTGGTACTGTAAAACCCATGGACTGTCACTACCTTATGTAGGCATGTTGGCCTCATCTTGGGTTTAGCAGAGCAAGAAAAGTTACTGAGAAAGATTATAAAGAATAATTATTGGTACAAAACTACATCTGTGCAAACAGTCTCTTGGAAAAAGGAGAAGAAGAAGCAAATGAGCAAAGTGTGCTCATGGGGGTCAGGGCTGAGAAGGTGAAGGGGCTATTTGTTTACAGCTTCTCTGAAAAGGATGCAGAAATTAGTGATAATTGTCTGGTAGCACTTTCAAAGGGCAAGGAAAAGTACTTTTTTGTATGCAACACAGAAATAAATGTGGAACACAGCTGCTCACCTGCGACTGAGAGCCAGAGGTCTAATGGGAAATTAGAGGAAAGAATGATTTAAAAGTTCATCAAAATGCACAAACCACCAGGCACACTTTCCAGGCACTTATCAGTGACCTTATACTTTCTCCCTGCATGTTTCTGTGCTAAAAGTTTTACTTTTCTTTGTTAAGAATGTACTTAAAAATCAAGGGCAGGGACATCTTGATTTTTGAATGAAAAGGGAATACATGGCAGCTGCTGGTGCTGTCATGGAGAAAACTACCAACATGTACATGTAACTTATTGCAGATGTGGAGAAAATAGGTGTGAGTGTGTGTTTCTGCATGTGAGTGTGAGCTCAGAGGAGGTGGGAAGGGAATGTGGCAGATGCTGGAGCACAGCTCACCCATCTGAGCTTAGCCTGACTGCTGTGCCCACTGAAGGGGCAATATGGCTCTGGCCACCTGAAATGACCTACAGTGCACTTCATCTGAGGTGTCATGGTGTGGCCTGAGCTCCAGCCTGAGGAGAAGGGAGCACTGAGGGAAGGCAGAGGTGCAGAGACAAAGGGCTTCCGACTGAGGGACAGTCACATTGTGGTCTGAGCTCTCACAGCTGAAGCCCCATGGATAATGGCTGCCAGGAATCCCACAGCTTGCCCCAAAATCACTCAATTCCAGCTGCACTGCAAAGCCACAGGCGATACAGCCCCACCAATGTGGATAAACGGTAGTGTTATCCTGGCTGGACAGCTAGCACCAGGAGCTGATGCTATTAAATACAGCTGTTGTAAGGCAAGCTCATGAAACTGAAAATAAATCCATGAGTTATGGTCTCCATGTGTTTTGTGTCTGCATGCACTGTGGGACAGCTGGACAGGGTCCAGATTCTGACTTGGTATGGGGTGTACCTGGGCAGAAGGGTAGCTGTTGTGCACCCGGTGCACTGGCAGGCTAGAGGATGAGCTGAAGTCACAGCAGATCATCCCAGACCAGCAGTTTTGTTTACCAAACCCAGAGCTCAGCCAGCCTCTGCAGAGCACTGGGAGGAGGAACTGAGCGGCCTGAAAAAAGACAGTATCAGATAGTGGTGAGTCTACACGAGCACCAGCAGCGGGGGGGTGTGGTAACCACAGGTAAGGGGACATCTCTATTGTTCTGATGGCTGGGTGTGTGCAGCCCACCCACAGCACCAGGAAAGAAAAGAGTACTCAGATGACATTGTATATATGGGTCACTCCCTTGGTGTCAGGAGGTGTTTACAAGGATTTGGCCAAGCTAATAGCAACCCAGCACTAATGTCATTGACCTGAGAGTTCCTGGGAAGGGAAATGAATTTTTTCAGAGAGAGCACTTGTACATCTTGTTTCTGTCACACAAGCTTTAAGGGAAAATGCTAATTTACATTAATTTCTGTTTCTTTAAGTGGAACAAGGTCATGTTTTGATGACTGACTGTATGATTATCTGATGTGGCAGAACTGTGGTGTGAATGGCTGGGGGAGATCACACAATCAGCTTCTGTGCGACATCCAAAAAGTACCCAGTAAAATACAGTCTGTTGAGTCAGATCTGTGAGTTAGTTACAGCTGGACCAAACAAGAAAGTCTCAAGTAAAAATTGCTTCTTTTTTGAGGGCATAGAGTTCAAAAAGAGCACTTTGAGACCTTTCTTCTTCACTTATCTACTTTTTGGTGATTTGCTCAAAGTTGGGTTCTGAATTTCATCTCCTTGAACACTAAGGTTCTTATTTTATCACCAGAAAAATGGTGGCAAACTGGCACTGGCAGATTTTGTCAGAGCATGAAAGTACAATGCAGGCTCAGCAGAGCTGGTCGCTATGAACAGGGTCTGAGGGACCATCTGTGGTCAGGCTCAGGGACATGAAGACTTTACTGTGTCACCTCCAGTTAGCCCATGATGACTAGCAGAAACTGCAGAACAAAGAGTGCCTGAGCTGTGGTACTTGAAGAAATTACACTTGAGAGTGTCCTGTCCTGTGTGTGGGAGGAAGGTGGGTACCGGGGGGACAGGCTGCAGGGTGCCTAACCTGCAGCACTGCGTGGGAGAGAGCAGCAAGTCCAACCCAGAGCAGAGACACTGGAATAAAATGCTGCACTTTAATAAACCAGGTGGCTAGCCATCATGGCTGAGACACTGAAGGCTTTTTCTTCTTGTGTTCAGATTCAAAACTGTGAGGAGTCCCTTCAGTAAGTAAGAAATGGGCTGACTGTGTGACTCAGGCAGCTATGTCTGTGTCCAGGGAGAGAAAGATGTCATGTACATCACATTTCGGGAACTACAGTTATTCATGTCTGCTTTAGTTAAATAGTCTTTTTTTTTAATCCTGTATAATTAGAGCCTCAGGAAGTCTTGCATGTCCGGTTCAAAAAATAATCCTATCAGCAGTTTTAGCTTGGGTTTTCAACTTCTTCCAGGGCATGTTCCCCAAAACCCAGCTTCTCTTAAACTGTTTTGCGTAGGAGACTGTTTGTTTGGAACAAGGTTCTACTGCCAGTCACGTACCAGAGTATGGAAAAGGTTGGGTTTTAATCATCTCTATGAAAATAGACACATTTCCCTCTTTGAATAACATACCTAGCAAATTTAGCAAGTGCTTTTTTGTTTGTTTGCTTGCTTTTAGACATGACTCAAACATTGCTAAAAGCTTCTCAGGGGCAGCATGGGCAGAGGGACACAGGCCTTGTGAACTGGCACCCCACTGGTAGCTGCAGCAAAGATGTCAAGAAAAGAAGTCAGCAAAAACCAAGTTTTAATGTCTTACATAGACGTGCTTTGCAAGAACGGGTGCTGCTGCCCCCATCATCTTCCTCAGCAGGATGGCAGCTGGTGGTAGCTCTCAGCCTGGAGCCCTGGAAGAATTTGTTGCACCAGGTCTTGCAACATGACATTTAGCTTTTTGCTCCAGGCAAGTTCCACCACAGCAATCATCAGGGCTCAGCTGCAATCACAGTCAGCAAGGGCCCCACGGGTGGGCATGCCTCTGCCTGGGACTGAAATGAGATCCACACAGTTCTTCATTACTGACTTTGGGAAAATGAAGATAATCTCCAGCTCTCATTACCCTAGCAGAGAGGGAATAAGCTGTCACTGACATGGAGCAGCAGTTCCAGAGATGCATTCAGCTGCAAGGTGAATGGGTCAGCCCAAGCAGATGTTGTGATGGGATGAGACTGTGGCAAAATCATCCCATTTACCTTTCTCTCCCAGTTCCAGTAGAAAACAGCTCCCTGTCCCTCAAACACATCTCTCTCCTGCTCAAAGATACCATTTTCCTGTTGCAGCTGTTGGAACCATGCTAAGGCATGGCTATTGAGTAAGTCCAAAAAAGCTGCTCTACTGACTCATTAAACGCCTACAACAGAATTCACTAGGTCAGTAGATTTGCTTTTATACGTTTCTTACCTTTCCATAAGTCCTTCTCCTTTGGGTAATAATTAGTAAGCACCTAATAATTAGCATCACACCTAGATAACTCTTAGAAGTACTTTTAAAGGTACCCTACAGAGCACACTCAGAATGTCCCTTGGCTGCCAGTCACAAGTCACTTCGTTGGCAAACACAGTGTGTGCTTTCAGAGCATGAAACATGATGACTTTTGCCCATGAACTGGACTATTGCAGCAGAAATGTGTGCTGAGAGAGTCTGTAATGCTCAGCATGACCTGGCAATGGGCACTTGCAGCTCAGAAAGGCAACTGGATCCTGGGCTGCATCAAGAGAAGTGGATGGGACAGGGAACGGGACTGGAAAAATCCATACAGCCTTTCTCCTTCCTTCACCCTTCACCTAACTCAGCAGTGAAATGGACTCGTGATGTTTCAGAAAGAGGATCCTAGATGACAAAGGACAGAATAAAGGGAAGTATTCTTCACTTGCAGTCTGGTCCCAGGAGGGTGGGGGTCTCTTGGGGACCTGCAGTTCTGGGAGAATGGGAGAAGTTGGGCGGATAGTGGTGTTTGGGATGACTTTCATCAGCTGCAACGGTGAGTAAATGCTTCAATGTATAAGAACAAAAATCAGAGTACTAAGAGGCTAGGGGAAATCTTTTGAATTATAGCATCTTTTTTTTTTTTAATTGACAATTGCAGAAAGTCTTTAGCTTATTGCATTAATCACAGAGCCTGAGAGTTCATGAAAGTCTCCTTTGGCATCAGATACAACAAGGTGCTTTCAAGAGTGCAGCAAATGGGGCAGTATCAGGCAAGTCAGCTTCCCTGCCCCAAGGCAAGAACAGAATATAGTTTTTTGAGACCCTTGGCAAGGACCAACTCTGGTGTGCCAGCTCTCAAAACAGTCTTGGTGAAGCTGGAACATGCATTCTACTAGAATTTAATAATGCATCCTCATTGTTCTGTTAGCATGGCCCTGGGAAGAAGAGGAGCTGTAATTGTGAGACCAGGTGCTGGCACATTTGATTCCCCTTGGTCTCTCCTACCTAGTGACTCTCTCGTTGCATCAGGAAAGCTGAGACTGGAACCTTGGCTTCAGTTCCTATGCCCCTTACTGAATATACCCTTTCTCAGGGCATGTATGTCAACGGCAGCAGCAGAGGAAAGTTTTGGGAAACAGGAGGAAAGTGCTCTTACAAGTTGTATACAGAAGCACAGCTCCTGACATTTAGAAAAATTGGTTGAAATATATTCCCCGTTTCATCATAAAAAAACAGCTTTGCACATTTCTGGGACCTGCCTCTCAAGCAACTTCTTGTGAGTTAAAGCTGCTGAATATAACCAGTGTTTTTCTGGGGAGGGGAAAGGGGACAAGAATAAGGGGTATGGGGAGAGGTGAGCCAAGCCAAATTAAATTCAGGTGATTTGCTACTTACAAGAGGCACTTCCCAGAGGAGCTGTGGGATCCATGGGCAGACAGCTGGAGAAACTGGGAGAATGTGTGGAGAAAATCTGCCCACTCTTCTCCTGTGCCTACCTGAATGCTTGGCAGAGTACTGATCTGGGTCAGGTCTGAAGTTTTCCAAGGCTAAAGCAAAAGGATTGGCTTTGGTCCACCATTCCTATTCCAGGTCCAGTACCGTAGGGAATGTCCCTAAATGCTCCTGCCCACAAGGAGCCTCTCTGTACTGAGAAAGAATTAAGAACTGGCAAGTGCCTAGAGAAAGACACAATAAAAATAGACATGAGGTCAAGGCAGCTGTTCACTTCCCCATGCTTGATGATGTGGGCTGCCTTAGTGGCTGTGGCCTACACAGCACATCTGAGACCTGGCCGCATGCTGGCATCTACTGCCTGATGAGTCCCATCTATCTAGAGGACGTTTCCCTCTTCTAGCGCATTCTGATTTCTTCCCTTCCACTGCTGTTCCCTGCAGCCCTCCTGGATCTGTCTGGTGTCCACCAGGTCACGGGCACATGGATGGGATCCATCACTGTACCGTGTACCTATGTGCCTTCAGAAGGTTTCACACAGCAAACGCTTAGCTGGAGTGTGGAGCGGGATTCTAGCACCTCTACCATCTTCCGGAGGGATGATTCTGGTGACCACATCTTGCTGTCTAAATTCCGAGGCCGAGTCAGCATCCCAAAGCAGAGCCCAGGGAATGCCTCACTCCTCATTGAGAACCTTGAAATGCCTGACAGTGGACACTACACCTGTCAAGTCATCTGGAGGTCTACAGATAACAGCTTGATAACAAGAGAGGTGACCACTACAGTTAAAGTTGTCAAAGGTAAATCCAGCAACAAAGCCCTGCTCTTGAGCAGCCAGCTTAAACCAAACGAAGGTAGAGGCACCAGCGTTTGTGGGAATAGTCTTTCACACCATGCTGTTTGGCTCATCTAGATTGGGGGTAAAGGCATCTGCCTCCCTTGCTGTGTTGGTTAACCTTGGAGGTTACACACATGGAGGTGTACAAATGAATTGGGGAAGGGGACCACTTAGTGTACAGCCCAAGCTGAATCTATTGATGGGCGAGTTGAACCCATGATGTTTGAGATAACGTCCAGGTCTGGGTCTGTGCAAGCAGCCAGTGCCTCTGTGGCTCTTGTAGCAAGTGGGTGTTGTGTGAGACAAGTCTGCCTTCTCCCCTTCCCGAGCATCCTCAGTGTGTGCTAGAAATAACAGCATTTCTGCCAGGGGGCCACCCACCCCAGAGAGCAGGACTTTGTGATAGGGTGGCAGCACAGTGGTGTAACCTGGATTAACACACAGGTGACTTGAACTCATGCTGTGCAGGGAGGTGATGTGAGAGCCGAGCTGCTTCCTCCTGGGAAGGCACCGACAGCAAGAGTGAGAACTGCTGTGGCAGGGAACCATCCCCACCACAGCCAGGGCTCTGTGACCTGGGCCCCTCTGCTTTGTCTTCCAGTGGCAGCCACCAAGCCCCTCATCATAGCCCGACAGCTCGCG
>NW_008236209.1:6697606-6699930 GCF_000691975.1 Corvus brachyrhynchos
CAGCGGGCCCCCTCCCACCAGCTACCGCTGGTTCCGCAGCGTCCCGGCGGGGAAAGCCGTGCTCCTGAGCAGCGGGGCTGAGCTGGCGTGGCACAGCCTGCGGCCCTCTGACAGCGGGACGTACTTCTGCGAGGCAGAGAACAGGGCTGGGGCCGGAGCCGTGCAGCGCAGCGATGCTGTGCAGCTGACGGTGACAGGTGAGTGCCCACAACCGCAGCTCGGAAGAGAACATCCTTCTGCAGTGCAAAGGAACAGCATCCTACTTCTCTGCCCTCAGAGAAAGAAGGAAGTGCCAAACGCCTTCAGCACTCTGACACACTCCTCCCCGCTGGCTCCAGTCGGTGTCCTCCTTTATTTCCTGTATTCAGTTTCCTCCTCTTTGAGGAACTGCTCTTTTCTGAGGCAAAAGAGAGTTGCTACTTCAAACATTTATTTATTTATTCCTCTGCGGGTTTTTTGAAGTTCTCCCTGGCTCTGTAATGCTGCCCACTGCAGTTCAGCAAGTTTAGACAAGGAGTCGTGGCTTTATTTTGAGAACAAGGAACAAGTGAGTGGTAATGCAGTGCGGGAACAAACCAAACTGGCCTTTGCTCCCCGTGACCAGCTGCGTGTCTCAGGGAGACGCACTGCACTTCACACGCACCAGGCTCTGACACCTCCAGGCTCTGCAGGATGATGTGTGACAGGTTGGACTCAATGGCCTCAGAGCCCTTTTTCAATCTAAATGGTTCCATGATGGGTGTCTGGTGGAAAACTTGCAGCTCTCCTTGGCTGGTTACTTGATCAGCAAAGCTGTGAAGTCCCTGATGGCAGAGCCAAGCACAGGTACCACACAGTGGCCTGTGAAAGAGGCAGAGCCTGCTGAGCTCCCAGGGCACGAAGCTTTGGCTGAAGCCCTGTGGTGTTTTTCGCAGCAGTCACACGCTGCAGGGAACAGCCCGGGAACAGGGGTCAGTGCTGCAGACGCTGGCTAACGCTGCTGGCACAGCATCCCCCTCCTGTCAGCCGGGTGGGGGCTGCTTCCTCCTGTGCCTATCCCACCTGTGGAGAATTCTGTATCACACCAGCATCACCAACATGGTCAAACCCCTGTGTGAGCCTCTTCCTCCCCCTTACCTTGCAGATCTGCCCACAACAACAGTGGCCTTGCAGAGGAATGTGGCAACCACGGGGGGACACCACTCAACCACAGGTCGGGGTGAGAGCAGTGACATCGAGCTCACAGTGACAGGTGAGTGCCCAGGCCAGAGTTAGTCATCTCTGTTGCAGGAGAAGACCAAAGCAGGGAGTTTGCTCTTCCACAGCAATATCAGACACCTATACTGTATATCAATTACGTCTTGATAGTTACCCAGAGAGGCAACACCAGAGGCTGGCACCCTCCCTGCTTGAGAGTGTGCCTGATGATGGGAGGGGGCCAGAAAATGTCCTCTATGTCCCTTTGGGACCAGAACTGTTGAGGTTGCAATGCTTCAGTGGGAGGTTGCCTGGGGCAAGAGACCTGGCACAGAGCTCCACACGTCAGGGAGTTTATGGTGCAGCTATTGATTGCAAAGCCCCCCAGACCAGCCAGGGAGTCACCATGGGAGAGTGGGAGTGAAAGAGTCCTCTGGAAATCTAGGCAAGTGCCAGCAGGACAAAGTCAAAGCATTCCCAGGCCATGCTGTTGCCAGGCATGATGCACCATATCAGCCAGGGCTGCCAGGAACCTGTGGGGTGATGGTCAGGGATGGGGACAGGAGTGTCAAATGCTGCCCCAGGCCTGCTGGCAAGACACACACAGGATAATAGGTGAGTCTAGCACTGGCAGAGCAGACCCCATTTTCCCGATGCCTAGGGCAGCTCCCAGTGGGGCTGCAATGCATCCACCATTCTCCACTGACAGATCTGGTCCCCACGATGCTGGTCTCCAGGATGGATACTGCTCCAGTGAGGCCTTTTACAGATACAAGTGAGTAGAGTGTCATGCTGGAAAACACCAGATTTGCCCTGCCAAGGGCAGGGCGGCAAACACCATCCCAGACCAGCTCCACATCTGGCTGCTGTGCTTGTGGCAGATACGGCTGCAGGGAACAAACCCTGGCATGCCAAATACCAGGTATTATCCAGGCAGGACTGCGCTCCTGGCTCCCGCCCACACGCCTGGTGGTGGGAGCTTTTGCAGCCTGAAGCTTGCTGTTTGCTTCCACGCAGGGATGCCCCATCCCTGGAAGCATTCAAGGCCAGGTTGGACGGGGCTTGGAGCAACCTGGTTGGTGGAAGGTGTCCCTGGCCATGGCAGGGCGTGGAACGAGATGGGCTTTAAGATCCCTTCCAAATCGAAC
>NW_008236209.1:6700247-6716732 GCF_000691975.1 Corvus brachyrhynchos
ATTCCTTCCAGGGAGAGGCCGGTGGGAGGGTTATTCCCTAAACGTGGGAACACCCGGAAGCTGGGTTTTGTTCTGTGACTCATAAAACAAGTCGATGCACATCTTAGATTCTTTTTTTTTTTTTTTCTTTTCAGAACCTCTCTATGAAGTTGCTTTGTGAGTGGAATTTTCTACTTGGGACATTAACACTGAGGACACTGTACTGATGTCTGCTCCTCAAAAGCCTCCTTGCTCAGTGAAAAGCAAAGGTTTATTTGCCTTGCAGAGGAAGGATCGGAACACCTTGACAGTTTAGTTAGCAACATGAGGACTTAACACATGGTCACAAGAGATAGCCAGACTGTTCTTTAATATGGTAGAAAAACAGATACTCCGGGTCCTTTGCTGTGCCTGGCACATGCCATGGGAAAGCTCTTCTCTGTGGGAAATTCTCACCATTATTTAACAAAGCCAAGGACAGAAATTCTCAGCTCTTCCTTTAAGTTCCCTCTACAGATGCCTTTCTCTATAAGAAACATGTCTTAGTGCTTGCCCAAGTATTACTTTGCACAGTTCCTGTTCACATATGATTATACAAACACATCTTCTGCCTTGTCCTCATCTCAATCTTCAACACCTTCATACTGCTTTTCAACTCAGAGACACACCATAGCCATCTGTAGCCATTTTTCCCAGTTATTCCCAGTATTTACTTTCCAAAGGCTAGACTGTCTTCTGGTAACTTTAGAGTATAACATGATAATGCCATGAGAGTTTATAGTACCAGTATTAACTGTTCAGTGCTTCTTTTTGTGTGTGTAATTACTTTAACATCACTTTCTAGTGTCTTTCAGAGCCCCCCAGGCCCTCACTAGAATAACATGAATTTTGCTGCTTCACAGATTATGTGGTAGATCTTGTCTCTGACTAGGATGTAAATGAAGTGCCATCTGCTTTGGTTGTCCCTCTCACTCATGTCTCTCTTGTCCCAGCCGCAGCACTGCAGAGGTCGCCCTGCTGCACACGGAGGTGGAAGTCCCTGTTAAGTGTCTACACGAAGAAACGTGCTCTAACACTGAAAAGACCACCATGAAAGACAGGAAAGGTCCTGAGTATGAGAACCTTGTAACTGCAATGGAATCACAATATGAAAGAGAAGGAATTTAGTTGAGTACTGGCTTTTCCGCATGAGCAGCTATGCAGGGCTGCAGGTACTGAAGAGTGAACTTAACAGAAGGAAACTCTTCCTCCTGTTGTCCCTCTGCTCTGCTCTCACTGCTTGCTTTAACCTAGAAGAGCTGCATAAACTTTTGGTCTTTGGCAGACCAGGCCCTGCCTGTGGGACCAGAAACCCCCAGCCAACTGTTTGTCTACACACTTCTAATGAGCAAGTCGTTTCTGAGCAACCTGAAGGACCAAGGTCAGGAAGAGAGGATCTGAAGGAGTGGGAACATGACATTCTTTAGCCTGTGAAAAAATCCAGGATTGACATACTGGGTGCAATGCTGGCACTCAGTAACACTGGCAAGCAGTACTCGCCAGTGTGTGTTCCTGTTAAGACATCCCAGGCTGCAAGGAACCAGGACTGTGCTGGAAATGGAGATCCTCTGGCTTATGCAGCTCAGAAAATACTGGTTGTACATCCTGCCTGTCCTTGAGTCTTTCTTTTTTTGTTACAGCATGGTAAAGGGACCACAGAGGGGAGGTTAATGTCCCAGGGATGTTGTTTTTGCTATCAGACTGCAGCTCAGTGCTCAGGAGAGAGAGGGGATGAGTCTCTGAACGGTCACACACTGGTTTTCTCCTGGAAAACCAGAACTGATGTTGAAGGAAATGCTGGCATTTAATTTTTACATTATGGGGGCCAGAGGCATAATAAAATAGAGAGAAATCTGAGGCATTTGGATAATGATTAAGTAACTTCTCTGAATACAACAGGCTGACACCAATTTACTCTGTGGGATGTAAGTCAGTCTGTATGATTACTAATGCTGACCAATCGTGCAACATGGATGCTGTTCCTGCCTTCAGCTGCAGTGCATTCCCTACAGTATGCTGTCGCTCAGCAGCCTGATTTGCCTCGTCATTGTTAATCATTTGTATCTTGTCTGTACTGGAGTGCTGCAGTCAGCTCTGTCCTCCCTATCTGTCCTTCCAGCCAGCATCCCTTTGTCCTGCAGGCTTGGCAGGGAGGAGGAATGCCTCCTGGCTTTAGCAAACCAAATTTGTAAGAAGAGTTACTGGCTTTTATTAAATCAGTGGGTGCAGCAAGGAAAGCATGGGGAAGCAGCTGAGCTCAAGTCACACACACCCTCCCTGCTTGGCCCTGACTTCACCCACAAGGCTTGTCTCTGCTGCCGTGGGTCATCGCTTCTCAGGTCAGCAGCCCAACAGCAGGGTCACATTGCTATTTGTGGCCTGAGCACTGTGTAGAGCCACACTTTTACTGCTCTGAATTTCAATGATGCTTCTTCTGCAGTACATGAGGTGGGCAAGATCAGAGAAAAAAATCTCCTGCCTATATTGTGAGGGCTTCGCAAACACAGTGACAGCCATGCAGGCAAGGCTGTGCTGGGTGTCAGGCTGTGCTCCAGGGAGGCAGCCAGGGTCCAGTCTGTCCCTGTGGGACCCATGGCAGCCAGCCCTGAAGACCCCATGCTGCAGAAGCTGCTGGCATCAGCAGTTCCAGCGTGGTGCGGAACAAAGGAGTTGAGGGGAATGGGGAGCTGCAGCCACACTCAGGCAGGGCAGTAGCATATGGTGCAAGTTCAATACTGTGTGGGAAGGGAACTGAAAATTTCTCAGCTTCCCCATCCTTACCTCAGCAGATCTAGGCCCAAAACACATGACATGGCACTCCCCTTTCCCCCCCAAATGTCATCCTCATTAATTTTCAATTAGCTTGGTGTTTTGTGCAAGTTTTCCTGCTGTTACAAGCTCTGAGCTCCAGGTTCACTCATTGACTATGTAACACCATGATTTTTCAATCTTGTGATTCCTCCCAGCACTGATCTGCTCTGAGGAGGTCTGGACACCTTCCTCAGGAGACATGAAGCCTGGGAGAAGCTACAGAGGAAGAAGGCAGCAGGAGTTAAGAAAGGGGGAGCAGATGCTCCAGATAGACCAGCCCCCATGAACTCTGTGTTGTCAGTGCCTCTAGTTAGGGCAGCAAAAGGACTTTGGTCACAAGTAGCTGAACAGTGGAAACATAAGAAGCCTGTCTCCAGTGCTGAGGTGTTTTCCCCTGTGCAGCAAGAATGTGATTATTTCTTTATTTTACTTTTGGCATGTTTTCCATGTTTGTAGTAAAACCTGTTGGCAACAACATTTTTCTTCTGGAAAACACAGAAGGTTTTGCTGTGTTGCATCACCATCAAACCAGAAAACTTCTCCTTTCCTTGCACTGGTCACTCAGCCAATGCTCATCTGCTGAGCCCTAGCTCTGCTCCAGAACGGAAGGAAAAGCTCAGCTCCTACCCTGAAAGGACACTGCCTCCCAAAAACACTCTGTGTCAAGTGGCCAGTTCCATGTCATGAGACTCACAGTTCCCCTTGCAGTGCCTGTCCCATGGAGGGGACTTGTTGGCTTTTGTGCCTGCTGGGTTAGTACCATACTTCAAGGAGCAGGGAGGTGGGAGATGAAGTCCCAGAGAAATTTGTCCCACTGTAATTTGGTGCTTGTTCTTGTAAGACAGGAAGGGGTTTACTTTCTTCCCCTTCACCCCAGTCATCTGGAGGGAACTGGGGGCTGAAAGGGAGAGTTATCTAAAAAGCAGAGGGCAAACTACTAAAAGCAAAAATTGAAAATGCATGAGAAAACAAGAATGAAGGGCATAAACGAACACTTCACCAGCTGTGGTGCAAAGGAGGTTGGGTCTGTTGAAACCTCGAGGTTTGAGTGACAGCAGGGCTTGGGGTTGACATGGCTGTATGCTTCATGGAGGATCCACTGTGGACAAAGCAAAGCCTGAAATCATAGACCTGGCTTTCTTTTGAAGCTAACCTCAGTCATAAAGGTCAGGGTGATGTCTGTGAGTCATGAGGAGGTGCTTGAGAGAGACCATGGGAATGTGAGTCGTAAGGAGTAGGGCCATTTCTGGACCACTTCTGGACCATGTGTGTCCAGAAGTGCACAAGCTATTCACAGAAAAAAGCAGAACACAATTTGCTTAGGCAATGATATACATTCATGGGTCCCGGCTTTGTACAAACTCCAACTTCTTCAAAATATTTACTAAGAAATAGTTGCAACAAAAAGGCCAAAAGCTTAGTATTGAAGTTTATTAGTATTCTCAAATATTGCAAAATTTGCTGGTGGTACTGTCCTAAAACTAGTCAGTAGGGTCTTTGGATTTTTTTATTTCTGAGTTTTCCATGTCAAATGCTTTCAGAGAGTTTGATTTGTCAAACTGGGCTGGATGCTGCCCCTGTCATTCCCCTACCCTGACATATCTGAAATGCTACAAGTCAGTTACTGAAAACACTTTGCAATCATTACATCTTCAAGTGGGATGATTTAGAGGGAATTCCTTTAATTAAACAGTAGAATAGGCAACCTTGTTGCAAGTGCTGATTAGGAATAACCTTCCAAAGACAAGAAGTCTTCTCCAAACAGCAAGGCTCCCAGGAGGGGCAATGGACTCCATGGCCTAATTGAAAACAGATTGAGCAAACATGCATTTTTCACAGGTTAATGGGCCAGAGGGAAGTTAATCAGCAGCCTCATTAGCTTGTACTCCATATAAAAAAGATTCCTATATGTGCAAAGGAAAGATTCTTAATATGGGTAATGCTGACTTTACCCATGATGTTGTGATTATAGTTGCTGGGACTTGTTAACTGAGCTTAATTAACAGCTGGCTAGTTAATGCTGTGTAAGAGAACAGCATTGTATTTGGAAGCAAAGAACAAGGACCCAGGGCAAAATTCCCTGTCTTCACAGTGCAGAGGAGTTGCACCAGCACCACTTTTGCTCAGATTTACTGTTGGGAGGGATACCCTGACAGACACTTCCAAAACTGGGGTGGAAGGGAAACCTGGCAGCACAGGATCAGTCAGGTGTTCTGGAACAATGGTATGGGCTGTTCAATACCTCGGTGGGTTTCTGGAGAGGTGCCGAGCCTGGAGAGGAAGACTCCTGCCAGAGCAGGAGGAAAGGGCTGGACCCTCGGCATGGCGTTGCTCAGCAGTGCCTCACTTGGGGTATTTGACAAACTGACACTCTGCACACTGAGTGTCGGACTCAGCTTGTCAAATACACGCAGTGCCACACTGCAGCTCCCGGCGGTCACAGTGTCCTCGCTGGATGCCAACCTGGGCACACAGAGAGGGAAAAGAAGCACAGCAGCTGTTGTTAACTGCAGAGGCTTTTTCCAGTTAGCAAAAAGCATCATTAACCCTTCCCATATTTCCCCCTCCTACATGCTTTTTTGGGTGAGAGAGAACCACACCAGCAGACACTGCCTTCTGCTGAGGAAAATATCCATTATATTAATTCAAAAGTCAGAAAAAGAAGTATAACTCTGCCCCTGGGCATGCACATAGGGGATTACCATTGACTCTGTTGCAGGCTCCTCCATTTGGCAGAATACTATAAAGATTATGATGCTGAAAGAAAACCAAGCTCCACATAGAGAAACAATGAACTTCTTCAGAAGTGAAGTGAAACTTTCTCTTCCGCTGACAAACTAACCCCCTTCTGCTACATTTCTAGCAGACAGAAAAAGCCTTTGCTGCAATATGTGGAGCTTTCCATATGCTGGCATAATCCAGCCTTTAAGGGTGAACATCATATTCCCACACACACACTTCTTGCACAAAGACAAAAGATACTGTTACTCCCTTGTTCTTTTAACAGGAGTGTGCAGGAAATGCAGAAATGCGCCTAAAGAAAACTAAATAACAAAACATACACAAGAGAAGATGTTGCACAGTATTACTCTGTTCTGTGTCCTTCTCAGATGCTGACTATTTAGCAATTCAGTTTAAAAACAGATTTGAAATTCTGATACTGTACAGCTCTCCCAGAAAAATCATACTGGCTCTTAATTCACACACCCATTCTGCACAACACTATTTATGTTATTCATACTCTTTCTGGACATGTCCAGATATGGCTGAGTTTTTAGCATGGCGTTTTAGCTTCCTTACCAGTCCACAGATTTTAATTTCACATGACCAGCATCACCAGTTTGTCAGAAAGTAGTAATGCTATTTATAATATATTTATTATTTATAATATATTTATAATATATTTTATGCTATCAATCTAAAATGTTTTAAATTATATTTTTGAAGGTAGACCATTAAAGACACTAAAGTAGAATTAAATTAAGTATATTATCAGCATCATTCAGAGGGCAGTTCATCAACCATTTGTATCTCTAACTTCTGTGACTATTTTACACAGATGATCATAGGATCCCATCTAATATCACACACAGAAACATACCTGGAAAGGGAGAGGTGAAAGCACAAAATAAAAAACAGTAATGGCAAATACATGTTCTCTGTACCCAGAAGAGAGTGGAGCAAGACTTAAGAGCAAAATAACAGCTACAGCTGTAAAGGTAAAATCAGTTGCTTGACTGAGTCACTACCTAGAGTTTGCAATTCTGGCATTCGCCTGTCTCTACCTTCGCCTTGGGTGCAATGTAGATAGTGACCAGTTCCGTGTTCTGGCTCCTCATTCCAAATGCAGTTCAGCCATGCTGGATAGAAGTATGTGGCAATGGATAAAAGCAGCATGTGCATGTCACGAACATAAGAAAACAGTGTTAATAAGCTGATTTAAGATCAGCCTATTGGAGTACATGTGAACCTGTGATCCCCAAAAGGACTCTAACCCATACCAAAATGTGGGGAAGCTACTAGAAAAAGACTGAGCAGGCTCTTCCACAGTTGTCAGTGACAAGATTGCCTTCAGCTTCAGTGCTGATGTCTAACAGGGGCAGATCTGGCCTTGGAGGAGGAAGAAGAAAACAAGGCAGCACTGCTTCTGCAATTGCAGCTTAAAATAATCCCCGCCATTGTGGCTTTCTGAGGGGAAAAACAGACCCTTAAAATGTTGCTGTGAGGGATAGATAAGGGGACACAATGGAGATAATTCTATCAGCAGATGGGAATGGAACTTGCAACTCTACCCATAGAGATCATATCTGATGTGAATGGATTTGTCATTGTCAGAGTTTCTGGTTTCAAGCTAAAGTGGGTATTTCCAAGTAAAAGCTCAGTGTTATAAAACTGAGCAATCTACTGAATACTCTGAAGGCAAAACAAGAATTTTTCTTCCTGCATTCTTGAGTCAGTCCCTTACCAAAGTCACAAAAAGTCCCCTCCGGGCTGCACATCATCCCTCAGGTATTTTTACAGGGCTGTCAGACTGTTCTGCAACTGATAATGAAAATAAATGAAAAGTAAAATTATTGGATAAATTTGACTCTAAACCTAATAACAGCATGCATCAAAGTGTGGCTGTGTGGTTTTCACATGCTGAGTAGCAGAGTGCTAGGATGCAGGCTGCAGCCATTTCAAGACATGCATTTATTATCCAGGATTTTAACTGGAATCAAGGTCATCTCTCTTTTCCACTTGGTGAAACACAAATCACAGCCTGAATTGAAAGTGAGTCCCCACAGATCTGTGGCAACAGGGTCCACTGAACCCCTGGCCAGCTGAAACTTTGGGTTGTGCTTCTCCTAGGAGCTGGAAGCCTTCATCATAACAGAGTAAAACAAGGCTTTGCTCATTGCAGGCTTCCACTGGGTGCTGTTCTGCTCTGTATAGGACCCTCCTATGCCCCCAGCCCTGCAGTGGACACTGCAGGGAGCTTTGCCAGACAAATGCTGGCTCACTCCAAAGCCCCCAGGAAGGGCCTGATAAGCACCCCATTACCTGGAGGTCACCAGCCTCACATGCTCCCACAGCCCCTGCAGTCACCTGAGCCCCACAGGCCCCATCCCTGCACACTGGACTCTGTCCCCATGGCTGCTCATTCTCCAGATGCCCAAAGAGGAGAAGAGGGGTGTGCGGTAAACTTTCATCTGCTGTACAGAAACCATCGGGACAGTGAGAAATGAAGAGCACACTTCACATAGCTGGGATAGGGTCTCTCCCTGGTTACACCCTCCTCCATCTCACACCCTCCCTTGTTCGTTGTTCACTGCCCCATCTATGACTAATTTAGATCAAAATCTCCCACTGCCAGCAGCTCAGAGGCAGCATGTGTGTGTGTGAGAGCTGAAGGGGCACACACACATGCACCCTGGTGCCGAGTAGGGCTACATATCACTGCTAATCATAATTCATCCTCATCAAGGAGCCGTGGTCCAGAGCACAGTGCTCCCTGGCTGGGACCAGTGGAATTCCATCCCTGAGCCTGCCCTCCCCAAGCACATGCGGCCAAATGCTACCTCATCCCTGAAAGGAGGCACCAAAAAGCCCCTCCGGCTTAGGCAGACACAGCCCCATCACCAAAGGGAGGCAGCCCAAACCCGAGCAAGATGAAGACCCCCCGAAGCTCGAGGTGTATCACAGCGTGGGAGGACCGCTTTCTTCATTGCCAGGAACATGAACACCCCGCGGGTTTTGGTGTCCCAACACTCGTGGTCCTTTGGGACCTCCGAAGGGAGAAACAGTAGATGAACCCCGAAGGACAGATCCTCCCCTGTCCCCAGCCACCCCTTCCGCGGGCAGGACGGGGACCTGGCACCTACCATAGCTGGGCCATCCTGGCCCGCGGCAGGCACGGCCGGCAGCGCGGGGCCGCAGCGGGGGTCGTGCAGGAGCGCGGTGGGGGAACAGCCCGGGCACACAGCTCGGTTTTGAAGGGGCTGCTCCTCCTTCAAGAGGAAGCTGCGAATGGGGAAGATAAGGCTGAGGTTAGATAACAGGAAATGTCTGGATGTGAGTGACAACACATCCAGGTTGTGAAAGCAGCTCTCCCCATCCTGCCGCGGGGCACGAGGCTCACGAGCGGGGTGAGGGCGAGTACCTCGGCCTCTGCCCAGCGCAGCCACGACGCCTCAGCGGGCCGGGCACGCGGGGCCTGCGGCCGATCCAGCCGCAGGCAGCACACGGAAGGGCACCTGGGAAGCTGTGAGCAGCCACACCGACAGTCCCAAGTCCAGCCGCCTCAGGCCATCCATCTCACAGTGGTCAGGCTCTGCTGCCCTGGCTGCTGAGGAGCCATGCAGAGGGCTGTGAAGGCTCAAACAGCCAGAAGGGCTCTGCTTCAAGACACAGGCTCATGCTTGTACTGTGCACAGACGGGTGGATCTCTTACCCTGAGAGGAATCTGAGTGAGGTGCAGGGAAGCAGGGTTCTGTTCTCAGGGGTGGGCTGATGCTTCAGCCATTGCAGGAGGTTTTGCTCCAAAAGCTCCCCCGGCAAGGCTCACCTCGCTTTTGAATTCACGGCCATGCCTCAGTTCCTCTGTTCCCTCACACTCACGTGAGTAGACAGGTTTTGCTTTCCCAGTTGCAGCACCAGACGAAGGAGCTGGCCCTGCTTCTGTGCTCCTGCCGGTCCCTCCACACACCCTCTGGTGTTTGCTGAGGTCCCCATCCCTTGTCTCTGGAGCATCCACAGTGCCTGCACAGAGAAGTAAACACCAGTGTTAGTTTAGAGTTGTAACCAAAGCAAGTCCCACAAGTTTCTCTTCTCCTGTCCCCCCCCCCCCCAGTACAGCCCTCAGTATGCAGCACCCAGCATCAGTGCTCTTTTCATCCAGCCTGCCCGGGACCCAAACCGGCCAGCACAGCTGTGGGAACAGAGACCAGCAAGCTGCATTTGCCCAGCAGCACAGATGGCTATGCAAGAGCAAAACAAAGTCAAGCAAACTCAGGAATTTTAGAGACATTCCTCATCTCTCTAGGCCAGTATGGTACACTGTATATTTTGTAAGGCCAGAATTTATTAAAAATATTTTGCTCTGTGTCTGCACTATCCCAAGCATGTTTGCCATCAGCTAGCCCTGACCATCAGCTAGCCCTTCCTTTCCAGTTTGGCCTCCCTGCTGCTGTCTGGCTCTGCAACCAAATCCCACAGACACCCTCCAGTGCTGGTGGCTGAGGCCTGACCTAATCCAGCAGCTTTCAGTTATGTTATCAGCATGCCAGGACTACAAACACAGACTTTATGTTTCTGCAGCTCTGATCAAACCCCTAATCTGGAAAGCACTTTCTTATGCCTTCAAGTAACTGAGCCCCTGGAAACACCCACAAGGTACTCCTGAGGCTGTGTGCAGACATAGTAAGACCAGCCATCCTGCTAACAGTCAAACCCATCCCCTATGCCCAAGGAAGAGTTAGATAATTAGGAATACAGTTACTGTCCAGTTCCTCTTTCATTTGCCTGCATTTTAAAATATACAGTAAAAGAGGAATGGACAGGTCTGGGTGGTTTTGTTCTGGTTTTACTTTAGTTTTAACTGGGGGAAAGAAGTATGTCTGTTTATGTAGTCTATGTAGTTTTTTATGCAAGCCAGCATGAGCTGCAGTCCATGAAGGCTTTCTAGCCAACAGGCAATCAGAAACCTGAGACTCATGAGCTGGGGCAGTGGGAGATCAAGCATCCTCCCCCAGCCAGGACACTCCGCTTTGCCTGCACCCGACCCCAGTCCAGTCCTGTGGGCCCATAGTAATGTCCAGGGTGAAAGGCTCTCAGAGAAGCTGATTTCCTCTATATTTTGCAGATATCACCACACTGCCCTACTCTGCGCAACAGCCTTGAAATCGCACTCAGCATTTCCCAATGAAGTGAATGTTTTCAGTGCACTTGCACTGCATGCAGCTCTGTAACTTGCTCTGGGAAGAGGAAGAAGGGAGGTAGAGAAGCTGTGGGGGTCACAGACTGCCATCAAATAATGTCTCAGAGGCTTCTGCATACTGCTCCCCAACTTTTCCTGGAAAACCACTTGTAAAAAACTGCATCCATTTGATTAGTGTGCAGCAAATTCTCTCAAACTGTAGTCTCAAATTCTTGTACTTTTTACCTGCCATAAAGTAGGACATGGAGGATTAGCAGGTTTGTGCTGGACACAGAAAAACTGGGACTCATTTAATACCAATGCTGCTGTGTGCAGATCAATCCACGCAGACATGAAATAAAAAAAGACATGGAACTCTTGAAGCAAGTCCAGAGCAGATCCACAAAGTTGATAAGAGGACTGGAGCACCTACCCTACGAAGACAGGGAAAGGAGGCTGTTCAGCCTGGAGAAGGGTGCATGGAGACCCTATAGCAACCTTTCAGTATCTGAAGGGCCTACAGGGAAGCTGGAGAGGGACTCTTCATCAGTGAACTGCAACTGCAGTGACAGAACAAGGAGTAATGGGTGCAAATTGAAAGAGAGGAAATTTAGGCTGGATACTAGGAAGAAATTATTTACTGTGAGGGTGGTGAGATACTGGAACAGATTGCCCGGGGAGGTTGTGAAAGCTCCAACCCTGTCAGAGGTCAAGGCCAGGTTGTATAACGCCTTGAGCAACCTGGTCTAGTGGAAGGTGTGTCCATGCTCCTGGCAGGGGGAGTTGGGACTAGATGATCTTTAAGGTTCCTTCCAACCCTTAACTTTCTATGTTTCTATAATCCAAACTGACTTAGCCAATGCCAGGTGATTGCAGAATCTGGCCCTTGGTCAGCATGCCTTCAGAGCATGCCAGGAGATTTTAGACTGGGATGGCTCCTTGCACAAATATCTTCAAAGCCAATACAGCCATTTGATGAAGGAATTAAAGCTGTGTGTTACCAAGTCAGGCCCAATTCCAGTCATCAGTGACTGTCTTCCATTTCAGTTTGCTCAGTCAGTCCAGTTCTGCCATCCAGCAGCATCTAGAATTAAGTCCATCAGTTTTGAAGCCACCATATGAAGGGATGGAAAGAGAAATTATTCATACATCAAATTCAAAAATACCAAACCCCTCTTCCAAAGGTTCTCCTCGCAGGTGAAGAATACTATTATTTACTCCTGCTCTGGCTAACTGTTCAAATTGTTTTCCTTCATCCTTAGTTCTTGGAGAGCTTTCAGACTAAATCTCAGAGAGCCAGTTGCTGCCAGACTTTCTCCTGACCTTCACCTGCCTTGCCCTGCAGTGAGGTGTTAATGACCCAGGCTCTAACAAAGCCAACAGTGACCCCTCCAGCAGTCAGCTCTAACAAAGCCCGCAATGACCCTTCCACCAGTCAGCTATAACACCCCCCTTTTCAGTTTGTCGAGATATGGGTGAGCTTTGACACTTCTCAGCATTACAGGTGCTGCTTGGGAGAAGCTGTGGGGCCCAGTGTAAGCCCAGCATGAATGCACACGGGCGAAACAGTGAAAAGAAGGGTATTTATGTGAGCAACCACAATGACCATGTGAGCGAGGAGAGGAGGAAAGGGGAGATGATGAGCAGCCTTGAGCTGCCACTGCAGCACTTTCCTGTGCCTCTGGAAGCATTTATGGTGCTGGATTCTCCAGGGAGCAAGATGGGGTGAGTGTGTTCACAGTTCCTTCTCTCCAGAAGATGGCTGATTATGACAGCTTAGCTCTAGGCACTAAAACAACCTGCAACGGTGCAGGAAAATGTCACAACTATTCCTCAAAGGCCAAGCTGAGCTGTACATAATGGAGGAACTCATTTGGGAGATCCTCCCAACACCTTGGTCTTTAAGCCTCACAGGTGGGAACTGGGCAGGGATCTCTTCAGCCAGCAAAGTTAGAGATGTTTTATCCTTACCACCAGCCCGCGTCTAGGCACAAGACTTCTCGACTGCCAGGTCTTGTCAGCAAAACTCACTGAGCTGAACCCTGCCTCACTGGCCAATCTGAGCTTTGAATCATGTGAACATCTTGTTCCCATTTCCATTCTTCACCTTGTTCAGAAAAAGAAAAACAAATCAACATTCCACATGGACCTCCAAGTCTTGCTGTCAGTGCCATCCTCCCTTCCTGCCCTCTTTTCAGGCAGGTGCACAGCAACAAGAGTCAGAGGCTGGGCTCCAGCAAACAGAGGATATTTCTGTTCATGGCTGATTATGTGTTTGGCACATTTATTTTAGACCTCTGGTTAAGGAAAAAAAAATAGAGAGACAGAGGGGGGGGGGGGGGAAAAAAGGCAGACACCAACCAGGAGGTTCAAAGCTGTTTTTCTGATGGACAGTGAGAGATAAGAAAACCCCACTAACTGCCACAGCTACTGAGTGACCCAAAAGACATCCTGTACCTCATACACTATTAAGAATAGCATACAGGGAACAGTAGTAGTGTTGATACTTAGTTGTAAAGAAGCAGCAAAATAGCACCAGCCAGAGGTCAAGCAAGTCCAGGTAGCTTCGATTTATTCTTATTTAATTTGAATGAGTACACCTGGATTTTTATATGAGTGGAGGAAAACCAGACTTCCTTTTTTCCCCCAAGTCATACCATGAACATACCTGTTCAGTTGAGACCAGTTCTCTGCTCATAGGTGCTTGTCCAGAGATTTTGCTTCAAAATAAAGTTGTATTGCAGCCACCTATCTCCTTAATTCCAGCACATCATTAAAAAATAAAGCTATATTTTCCCATATTTCCTCCCTCAAAGGACTATCTTTTTTCTTGCAGTAATTTTATTACATGGAGTAAAGTCTTACTCTAGATGTGAAAGATTGATAGACTTTATTTCTTAAAAAATCAGGAGCTATGGAGCTGCTTTATTCACTGCTGGTATCAGTACGGTTACTTCATACCCATTATCCCTGAGAACAGAATCCAACCCTGGAACTCTAAAAAGACAATCCTGGATTCATTTTTTATTTTCATAAAAATATTTAACAAGCATTTAAATTGTCAGAGAGAGGATTGTGCCAATTCTTTTCCATAGACAATGAAGGCAGAGAGCAATAGTCCTTCTGACACTCATCGCTGTCTTTTACTGAACATGCAGTAACTGAAATTTCTCTTCTCTGCATATTACTTTCAGAAACAACATATTAACCTAGTTTCTCTGCTGCTACTTTCTGGAGATCCTACCAAATTACTATCCTGGGTACAAAGCCCTGCTGATCGTTACAAGGCATAGCAGGCAAAAGCCGGAGGGGAACTCGCACACTCCTGCTCTGCGACTACAGTCTCTATGCTGTGCCAGGCTCTCTCCCACATGGGAATACAGCAGGAAAAGCAGCTTTGCCGTGGTGCTCTCACACTGCCCGCCCATTGCTCAAGGGGCCAGTGCTGGCAAAAGCAATTGGCAGTCGGGAAAGAAAACCACATCAGGCCTTTCATGTTTGGAGATACCACTTCTAAAGGCTCCTAAGTTACAGATAACTGGAAACCGGGACTGCAACTAGAGAGATACCAGTTGCCCAGTTCTTCCATTCTTCCTTTAGCATCTGCTGCTGGTGAACCCCAAGTGATAGGGTGCTGGGTCAGCCAGTCCCTAGTCTGATCCTGGGCAGATGTTCTGCTCTTCGGTTAAGCCTCAGAAATGACTGCAGAAACAGCATGGGACCTACATACCAGGAACACCTAAACACCAAGTAGATGTGTTTATCAGTCCTGCACTCCAGAGACAACTGCTGCAGTGTCACAGAGCTGTCCCTTGAGCATTGACCACTCTCAGACCCTTCACTTTGGGCTTCCGGGAGGAGGCAGATGTGCAGTTATCGCTCACCCCCTTTCTAGAACACAGAGGGCATTTCGACACCGCTGCCTCTGCTTGCAGAGTCACTGTCAAAGGGAAGTACATGACCGCGGGGCTCCAGCTCGCAGCTCGCCTGCTGTGTTGCTCAACAGTGACAGTTGGGTTTACATCAGCCACCCTTCTCTGTGGCAATGAAGTGCTTCCCCAAGACCATTGTAACAGAACAAAAGGGGTTTTCTGTACAACACACCTTTGTCTCTCAGTATATGAGGTATCATGCTGCTAGGCCACCCTGTAACCATTACATCAAACCTCCCTGTTTGGGACACAGAAGATGTTCACAGACATTGTGACAAAACATCTGTCACAGCAGGATCACCTGCTTCATCAGACCTTTTCAGAGTGGCACAAGAAAAGCCAAAACAGAATTGTGTGGGTTGGTACAACTGCCAGCAAGTTTGCAAAAATGGGAGCCTGGTTTTCATAAGCATTGCCTTGGCTGCTGCAAGGCTTCTCACCCTTCCCAGGAGGAAAACTGTACTTTGAAAGAAGACCATAGCCCTCATAACTTGGGCAGCCTTTTCTTTTCTTTTGGATTCTTAAGACATTATTCATTAAGTCATATGCCTTCACACTATAGCTGAACTGGGACAGACACACCAAAGAAACCAGAATCTCTCCAACACCTGTTATCTATTTCCATCACATCTTCCTTCTTGTATTGGAGCTGTTGAGACATTCCACGGTGTTTTGCAGTCCAGTGAAATTCCATCAGCACACCTCTTCCCTCTGCAGTGCCTCATGTGACACAGCCTAGAGCATCGATGCAGGCCGAAAGGCCAGCATGTAGCAATTGGGGATTTCTCCCCCTTCCCAAAGCAGCTGAGTTGTTTCACATCCTTTACTCAGTCAGGTATGAATCAGAGATCCCTTCAGGCAAGAGCATGGAAATACAAGGAAGGAAGGTTTTATTGACCCTGATGGCCTAATCTTATCCCAGGATGTGAATGAGCTTTAAAAACGCTCAGACTGAAAAGTTCAAATGTATACACAAATGTCTCTTTCCAAAGCAACTTATGGCACATTGCACAAATCCAACAAGGCACATAAAGTCTATTTTAAGCTGCACCCCAGCCTTACCCAGACAGTGAACTTAGACTTGGCACTAAGAAAGACAAGAAATTGCCCATCAGAGCACATGGCCTGAGTGAGGTGTTAAGTGTCAGAGCACTGATTATCTGCTGAAATGCCCACAGGCAAGGAGTCAGGCCATCCATCTGCCTGTAGGGCTGATCAGAAGGACTGGCAGGGACACAGCCCTTCTCGTGGCTTCCTGTCAAAGGCTGAGCAAATGTGAACGGTGAATGTTGAATCTTAAACCTGGAGCAGACAGGGTAACGCGAGGCACGGTCACTTCTCTGAGCAGGTAAATACCCAGCACAATGGGCAGGCTGTGCACGGGTCTTGTGCTCGGGCTGGGACACGGCTGCTCCAGTAGTGTCCCGTCGGGATAGCCCCAGCCTGGAATTCGGCAGGCCCCAAAGACAAGTGTCATTAAAAAGCTGTTCTGAAGTGTATCAGAGGTATGTGTTATATTAAGATTTTACCTAAGGATTTGCAACTTTTTAGTAGATACAAAGTCAAATTTAGCGTGACTGGGCAAGGAAGGGGAGAGACACACAGAGGGAGAGACGCTGCGCTCCCGAAGTCACCGGAACACCGACGAGAGCGGCGCAGTCTCCGGAGGTTGCAGGGGAGAATGAGCGGCCCCCGACCTCGCAGAGCCGGCTCTCGGGACCGGACCGGGCCGGGCTCCCCCAGCACAGAGCGGCGCTTGCTCAGGGCAGGGCCCGGAGCTGAGGGGGGCCCTGCGCGGCCGGCGCTGGGGCGGAGCGGAGCGGTCCC
>NW_008236209.1:6717279-6720717 GCF_000691975.1 Corvus brachyrhynchos
TGGTCAAGAAAGGGACAGGGCGACTTTCAGGTGGGAGGGCGAGTTTTATTTTTAAAATCCGTGTAAAAATACTGCAAATAAAGGCTGAGCCGGCTGACGGGCCCGGAGGCTCATTCGCAGCCAACCCCGGCCAGTCCTGCTCAGTAACTGCAGAAAGCTGCAGGACCGGAGAATGCCTTGTTCTGGGAACTGCCTTCCTGACAGGGCTGCTGTGGCCCTCGATATCATTGTGCCAGCCGCAGCTTTCTGCTGGGACCCAGCTGAAAAAGGAAACTCTGCAGGGCCTGCCATTGTCAGTAATGGCAAGAACCTGGTTCTTGTCAAATGTAAACAAACTCACACTGTGCTGCCTGCTATCTCCATCCCTGTCCCAGCACTGCTCCTCAAGCACAGTGTGTGCTCAGGGACTGTCACCTAAGTGTTTCTGGGTACTGTGTGCACACAGCTGATGGCAAACACCTGCCATGGGCCTGATTCCTGGGCACAGGGCACTTTGTGCATCTGCACAGGGTCACAGTGACCATCTTTCTCCCCCTGGCCTGACTTTGCATCCTTCAGCCTGACCCAGGCAAAGTTCCTCCTTGCTATCTGGCAGTCACAGTCCCTCAGGTTTTGCAGGTGTTTCCAGTTGGGATGAGTACTGTAATGAGTTTCATGCTACTAATGCCTTGAGATAGGGGAAACTTGAGGAACAAAAGGGATGGGTGAGTGACAGACCATGTCACACAACCAGCACTGGGTGTGTGGATGTGGCATTGGTCAGGGTGCAAGTGAGTACTCATCACTGGAATGTCCTCCAGGAAAGGGGCTTGTGCCAGGCCTGAGAGGATGTGAAATGAGACAAGGAACTGAGCTGACCCACAGGCAGCTCACATCCTGAGGAAGGGGAACCAGCCTCAGGGAAAGCAGGGACAGCGGGTTTGGCTGGGCTGGGAAGAGTGATGGAAGTTGCAAACCACAGTGGAGCTGGGGCAAAAAAGAAGACATTACTACTCTTCAAGGACACCTGAGTTGAATCATCAAGAGTACCTGCACTTTGCAATGGGAATTGGAGTTCCTATGGGCCTGTGGTGGGGAGAGCCAAGGCTGATGCAAACAAAATGTCAGTGCCTGCTCTCTAGCTGTGTGGCCATGCCAATGTGCCTCACTCCTGCAGCAGACCCAGAGCTCCCTGTGCGTCTCTGCAGGGCTCTGACTCTCATCCCTGGGGTCCCACAAGCTTTCCTGCTCACAGCTACACAGAGGTCATTCATCCCCTTTGAGCAGCTCCCAAGTCACACTGTTACTGGTGCAATGACGAAAATGTGGTTTGCAATGTCATTTTCTTAGGGAATGAAACATTTTATTTCTCTACTCAGGGACACATTTTTTCACTTTAATCAATCTTTGGGAGATAAATAAAAGTATATATGCATACTGAGTGTGGCATGGTCCTTCTCACATTTCCTTTCATTTATTTGGTGAAGTGAGAGGGCTCTCCAGTTTCTTTACATATGTAACATTTTTCACTTGCAAAAACATGGGAAGAATAAAATAAATGCATATTTCAGATACTTTCTTATTTCAGCCCTTGGTTCTTAGCCTTTTGCATCATGTGACCATGGGAATGATAAAAAATGTCTCTTACTTCATGCGACCTGCGAATTTGGGGTTCTTTGTCTCTTAAACCTTCTCTCAGTTTACACAGACACACACTTCCCTGCATGTACAGTGTGACAATAGCTTGAAAGCAAGTTTGTCTTCCCCAATTTTTTTAGCTCACATAAGAAAGATTTGGAGCATTTCACTTCTCACAAAGTCCTGGCTTTAGTCTCTCATGATCTTGCCACACACTGACAGCATTTCACCAGTTAGACCGTGCCTATCCCAAACCTGCCACTTTGGGTGGGTACCTGCCCAGCAGCCCTGGCCATCAGCATCAGCACTCGTGCCCATCTCTCCTCTCTCTCCCTTCCTTTGTGCAGAGCAGCAGAGAGCTGCAGGGTCTGAGGAAGACAGCATGTCTGAAAGGGGCTGGAGTCCTCTGGGGCCTGAGAAGCCAGACATGGAGCTAGAGCCATGGCAGCCATGGAAGCTCCTACCAGGGTGACGGGGCAGCCCTGCCAGTGCTGACTGCAGCCCAGCCTGGTGCTGCTGCTGGCAAACTGCCTGCCCACCTGGTGAGAAGACAGGTCCTGGTGGGACCACTGCAGTGAAAACTCTTTCTAGCAGGAAGAACTTGAAAGACACAAACCCCTAGAACTTTCTGCATTTCAGCTGTACACCCAATTTAAATGCATTAGCAACAACGTTTGACAAGGTCCAGTAAAGGCTTAAGTGGCACAGTGGGACTGCTTCCCATTTTCTTTCATTCCTGTCTTTAAAGGAGAGTTTTTCTTCCAGCAGAAAAGCTTCTTCCCTCCTAACCTGCAGCCCACAGCATGGCACAGCAGTGCCCTGTGGAGCCTGGATCACAGAGTCAGCTAAACAGCCTGGTGCCCTCAGCTGGCCATGGTCCAGCCAGTGCCACCCTGTGGGGAGCACCCAGCTCTGCCCACAACTCTGAACAGAACAGGCCATTCCTGAGCCCCAGGATCAAGCAGCATGAGTTTGGTTGTGTCCACATTACAAAGCCCTCGAATCCACATGTGAAGCCTTTGTGTTCCTAAAACATAAGCCTTAATTTTTCATGTGTTTTTTTTCAGTTCAAAGCACATGAAAAAACACATCCTGTGCTGCAGTTCCTCTAAGCAGTGTTTGCATAGCATGAAACTGTACGCTTGCCCATGCTGCCTATTGGCAGTTGTTCCTGATTTATGATATTTTCCAAACAATGTTCAGGCATAATTTAGGAATATTATTAGCAAAGGCTAAAATAGTGCCAGGGTGTGAGCTAATAATTAAGTAGGATAATGTGTCAGTGGTCTAGTGCTGAAGCTCTTAAGCTGAGAATGTTTTGTTCAGCAGCATAGCCACAGCCTGGGAGTCAATGGAAGCTAGAGGGATGTGATCTGGGAGGTATGTAGTTTATACACTGCTCTGCCAACTGGGACATCCCATAGCATCAGGAAATCTTGGTCCTTCCAACGCTGCTCTGTTTCTTCTTTTTCAGTGACCATCAGCTGCCATACCATAATTCAAGAACTGTAATATTTATATTCTTATATAAATAATCACAAAATCAGTTCTACTATGAAGGTTGTTTTGGCTCAAAAGAGCAAGAACGTGAATGAAGTGTTGCACACTGTGTAGGGGTTCAGGCAAGAATGGGATGCAATGGATGTTCTGGGTCTGGAGCAAGCAGGGGAGCAAGCAGAGAGCAGGAGGAGGCTTTTCTCCAAGGAGAGTGACAGCATCACAGGTAACATTGTGGTACCATGCTCAGAGATTGTGGATACTAAAGCAACTGGGATCAGGGCTGCATGCACTGATAATATGGTTTTGAAGGGCTGCCTTCTT
>NW_008236209.1:6720740-6723766 GCF_000691975.1 Corvus brachyrhynchos
GTAGGGAAACAAATACCATGGGAGCAGTATTGGGATCAGGAAGGAATCAATGTGGATTATTCCTAAAATCAGGGTGGTCCACATTTCCATGGAAAAGTAGTCAAAAACATCTCAAGGTCATTAAGTTAAAAGAAAGCATTTAAGAACAAAGACTTTTAATGTGTTTTGAAGGACATTAGAGTCTTTTAAACAGCTCATTTTCTTCTCTTGAGCACAGCAGAAATTGCTCATAGTCAGTAATTGATCCAATGCACTTCACCCTCTGCAAGTTTTCTGTTCTGACACTCGTCCCCACCATTTCCTTTATTTACTCACTGTTTAAAACAGAGTCACAGAGTCCATTTTTCTGTCCATCTGAGATCACATCCTCTGCCACAGGCAGCTCCCAGCTCAGGTGCACTAACCAGCACCTGACCTTCCTAGTGAATACACCTGGCTCGGCTAGGGTGAGACTGTTCCAATGAGATGGCCACTGCCAATGGACTGCTTTATCTGCTGCCCTTCCCTAAATTAGTATTTGTTCTCAGCAAGCTTTTACATTATTTCATTATTTCTGAGATGTTTCTACCTGACAGTTATTCTAGGGACTTTTGATGAAAAGTGAGGGCAGAAGAAAATCAAACTGTAAGACCACAAAGAGCTGCCTGTACTCCATGGCACCTCTTCCAAGCCTCACATCTGGGGTGGGAATATTCATACAAGTGGAAAGGCACTTTGGCCTAGCAGAAGCTGGGTCCCTGCAACACATTCCTGAGCTGCAGACCAAGCCCAGGCTAATATGATTTAAGTGGCAGGGCTTCCATCCCCTCACACTGGGAAATGCTGCCAAGGTTTTATGAATCTTTCTGTTAGGGCATTTTTCTTACTAGGTTTCAATCTTAAGTGTTCTTTTGCAGAGTTTCATCCCCCTAGTTTCAAACACAAGCTAAAATTAAGAAGAACAACATGAAATGAAGCCGAGGAAAATGCATTAAGTGATGTTTGCAGAGTACATAGATAGAAGGAGACAAAATGTCCTTGGGAGAACAAAGAAATTGATTGTTAATAACACATTTCGTGATGCAGACACCAAAGAAGTTTTATAACTGCTGTGAGGTCCCCATGTGTTAACCTCATAGTGCAGACTTGCAGAGTGATCAGAGTAGCTCAGGGTAGGGGATTACAGGGTGTGCATTTGGATCTCATGAGTTATCAAGCAGCCCTGGGCCTGTCCCCACACAATCAGGTTATCTCCAGTGCTGGGCATCCCCACAGGAATCTTCTGGACCTGCTGGCTTGGGGAATGCACAGGCAAGTGAGTAGCTTCTGGGAGCAGGGCTCAAACTCAAGAAAAGTGCATTAATCTGACTCTTAAGTACCTCACAAACTTTGTTTGATTGTATGAGAGCCAAACATGACGGAGGGAATTTTAGTGATGCCTGCACTGAAAATGGATTTCTAGCCTAAACCCTGAGCAGAAGATCCAAGCCCAGTAACATCTGACAGTAGCTGTAATTGTTCCACATATATTTGGCAAACAAAAGAGTGTTTTAAACTTATTTAATTCTTCCTGCTTTTTCTAATAATCAAGATGAGAGCCATGCTGTGGACAGAAGGAAGGTCAGCAGAACCCCAGTATCTGTCAAGTGAGAGAATTAAGAGCATGGATAAAGAGGAGAGGTTTGATGAAGGTGATGGGAAAGAGGACAAAAAAAAGTTTATACCGAAGCTCAAAAACGACAAATTGAATGAAGTGAGGATTTCTCAGTGAGTGGAGCAGCACCAAAACAAAGTCTAAACATGCTGGGACATTGGACCAGTCCTGAAACCTAAACCATCCAAATCACTTCCAGCAATTTTCCTTTGACAGCTTCAGCTACCAGGGGAAAGAACTGGGCAGCAATTGCAGAAGAGGAGATCCAGAGAACCTTGCAAGCAGGTACAGCACAGATGGCTGTGAGCTCTGTATCTTTTAGGTAATGTATTGGAGTTCTAACAGCAGCAACATATATAACAAATGAGGTCACAGACTAATATTATTACAAATTCCACATGAATTAATCATGTTTGAGCCATGATACCAGAGGATTGGTTAGTGAATTATCTCTGGGACTCCCATCTCTCTGGCACTTGCTCATAAGCCTGTTTCCTGGGATGGGGCATGTACTGTTTTCTATCAAAAGAAAGCAAGAATTTCTTTCAAAAGCAGACTCATTTAGTCTGAGTTTTATTCTTGGGTAGGTCAAGCTTTTGTAGTGGAAGCATTCCAAAACTGCAGTATGATAATTTTTGTAAGGCTTTATGTTGGGTTTTTTCCCTCCTTTCTTTGCAAGATACTGTAAGGACCCTGGGAAAGTTTCCCCCAGCAGCCTTCTGGTTTTGAGATAAATGTAATCTCTTTATGAAAACACACACTCACATAGTTTACACCAGCCTTGTGCTGGATGTGGTGTTCACCATAAATCACACAACCTCACTGCCAAACCAAGTCTAAAACAAAATGAAAGAAATTTCTTAGTGAATGTTCAGCTTTATTTCTGTGCTTTAACAGCAGGAAACTCATGTGAAAGGTTTTTACTAGTCCTTGCACCCAAGAAAAAGCTTTGGGAGACCTCCAGATAAAGGTTTTCCTGAATAAATAGACGTAGGTTAGCATACATCAATAAATAGAAACTCTTATTACTATGAGAAGGAAAATCCATGCAGGTGTGGAGCTGCTTGGGTGCCTGTATGTGACATCGATAGGTCTGGTCATGGCACTGGCTTCCAGCGTGACCATCCTCCCTGATGCTGGGTGGCAAGGAATGAGAAAATAAAGAGAATGAGAACTTTGACCAAACTACTGGCAATCAGAGCAGTTTCTAGTTGACTTGCACATCATAACAAAAGTTGAAGTCAGGTTAATGGCAGTGGGTTATCCATGGGCTATTTTTCTCAGTCTGGTCATCCCAGAATCACTGCTGTGCTTTACTTTGCAATACAAAAGATGTCTCTGTGGCTCACATGTAGCAGCAGGAAACCAGCAGGAAAGAGGGAAGATTCCACAA
>NW_008236209.1:6723875-6735050 GCF_000691975.1 Corvus brachyrhynchos
GAAAGAGTGAAGATTCCACAAAAATTCTGCCTTTTCCTGTATTACTGACTGTGCTGATGCTTTCTCTGTTCAGTTCTTGTTTGGCTCCTGGGCACTCACCCAGATTCACCCTCCAGCAGAGACAAAAAGTGCCATTCATGGACTGAAAATTGGAGCTTCGGTTCTGGGTAACCATTTGGCTGACAGATGTTTCTGCTTGCCTGTCTCCATCATCATTTCTTCTCCTACTAATTCCTATCCTAGGAAGTGTGTGGCATTAGTGCAAAGAAGGAAGGGGGGAAACCCACAAAAAATTAAAAACATTTTAAAAGCCTTGGGGTGTGAATTTCCAACCTGGAATCACCACCTGGCTGGTGATGTCGTGAGGGTGTGCCTGCACCTCCAGGTGTGGGTGGGAGCCTGACTGCAGTGGATATTTCATGCAAGTCAAAGGCACAAGTTACACATCTCCCAACTCTCGTTTCACAGGTCAGGGAGTTTCAGCAGTCCAACAGTTCAGAGAAATGCTGTCTGACAAAATGTGCAGAGTTGAGCCCTGGTCCTACAAGGAGGAGGGACACCTCTGTCCGTGCAGAGGTGTCGCCTGTGTCCAGGTCTTTGAGCTAAGACAAGAATCTTAATGAGGGCTGTGGTAAAGCAAGAGGTCAGTAATGTACTGGGTAAAGCTCAGGAGGAATTCCACTTTCTTCATTCCTTGAGCTGATCAGATCTCATTTTTGCCCCCTTCAATGAGTCCCCGATGGATTAAACTGGCCCACAGAAAGGAGGCACAAAGATCAGTGTATTTTGTCTTTTGAAACCACCTTCACACATCTCCTCACAAAACCACCTTACCCCCTAACAGCTCCTTCCTGCCAGAAGAGGGCCTGGATGTGGCCCTCCCAGTCCTTGCAGACATTGTTGAGAGCAAGGCCAGAAGACAGAGAGCTGGGTCTGGCAGCAGTGTGCAGCTCCTCACATACACTCTCCCGACACCATCCTGCTCACACCTGCTCACCACCACCCCCTGTTCCTGCTGTTCTCCCATCAGTGTTTCCTTCCAGTGTTCCCAAGCAACTACTCAGGCAGTACTGTCCCTTCCCAGCCCTGTAGGCAGTCTTGGTTGCCAGGGTGAACCAATGGATGAGCTTTAAACAGCAGAACAGAATAAAAATTGCTTCTCCTCAGCAGTTTCCCCTTCCCCGGTGCCCCCACACCCCTGCACTTGCTGCCATTGATGTCTTTCTTCTGACACCCAATCAACTCAGGCATGGAGAGTGGAGAGTTTCAGAGAGACTCTCACGTCACCTTGTCCCTTGGACAAACCTTGCTCCTGACAGAGCTCCTGGGCTCTGCTGTCCCCTCCTTGCCATTTCTTCCCAAGAGTTGTGTGAGCTCTCTTTGCCAAGGTGATGAGCGTCTCCAGCCAAAGTCCTAAAGCCCAAATGGAAGCCAAAGTCCCCAGAGTTTATTTCTCTTTTCTCCTCTGGTTTTCTCCTTTATCAGCAAGCAACAGTTTCCTGGTGAAGATGGGCAGAAAGAATCAGCAATATTGAGCAAACTAGGAACACTTGTTCAGACCAAATGCCCCCAATATTTCCAGCAACCATAGCCACCTGTATCCAGTCCAGAAAACCTGAAAAAATGTGAGAAGTCAAGAGACAGTAACTTTATATATTTTAATAGTTTAATTTCAAGCTACCCAAGGTTAAAAAAAAAAAGAAAAATAAAAATAAATATAAAATAGGTTTCATTTGTTTGTTTTTAACTGTTTGGTTTGGTTTAGTTTTGTTTCTTTTCTGAAATGTTTTGGCCTTTGTGCAGGAAAGTAAGAAAACAGAAACAAATATGTTATTGTCTTTGTTCATTTGTCATGAGAGTCACAAAAATCCATTTCTGAGATTGTTTTATTCCTAAATTATGCCTATTAACTGTACAGTGTCTCATGATCCCATAAAATCCTTGGAAATACAGACAGCAGAAGAGCTGCTCATTCTGTCCAAATGCCAGTGTGATGAGCGAGGGTGTCACATGACTGACTCATCACCAACTCGGGTGGTTCATGAGCCTCATTCTCTGACCCATCTCATGCACACAACTTGTGCCTCACGGTGCCCCAGGACTTGCACAACCATGGGCTTTTATCTCCTGGCAGTGTGATGTACCTCACTGTTCAAGGAGGGATGATGGCAAACTTTGGTATATGGGCATTGCTGCATCTTAGTAGAAATATTTTGAGGATTTCTGTCTTCCTGGAGAGCTCTCTAAGCTGCTCCACCTTTGGAAGCACAGGACGATGGTGCTAGAGAGCAAGATTAAAATCTTGGAACTCTTACATGCGCTTTTACAAAAGGAGTGAGGTCACAGGCAAATTAATAAGCTTGGAAGGAGACTGGGGCTGTTTCTAAACGTTTGTCATTTTCCTATGAGGGATTTTTACCACCTCAATAAGCAGCTGTCCAAAGCAGGAGGCAGCTGGGGGAAACACTTTGATGACATTTTGGCCAATCTGGTCCTGGTGATGCTTCTAAGGGTGAGACAGTTTTGCAAAGCTCCTCCACCCAATTCAGAGCACTGTGACTAACTCTCCTGCATACAGCCCATTTCCTCAGAACAGCAATCACAGGCTGCAGACAGCAGCCTGGTCCTGCCCCAGTGATGTCCTAAGAACAGCCAGTGCAGTGCAGCATGTCTGAGGGAGCCTTAACATGGGTGTGATACCCTGCCCAGGAATTCCAGTGTCACGAAGTAATTATTTGTAATAACTCGGAGTAACAATTTCCATATGTAGGACTCAAAAACAAGAACTACAGGTTAGGAGACAGATACAGCTTGTTAGATGAGAGCAGGATTTCCATGTCCTTTAAAATAAGATCTGTCCTGTTTTCTGTTTTGGTCTCCATCACCCCACCAAAATAAAATCAGCTGCAAACAGATGTGTCAGTAAGCAGAGCTGGAATTATTGCTAGAGGTGTGAGGTGGGGAGGGTTTGACTCGGACTGAACTCTCAACACCATGATCGTACTTTACTGATTAAAGAGCCTGAACAGATGTGCTTTTCACTTCCAGTTTAGATGAAAACCTTGACCAGCTCCTCCAGGTTGGCAAGTTTGGTGTTCAGGCTCTTTCAGGTCTGTCCTGAATGTGGAAATTCATAAACAGAGTGAGAGAGACACAAGAGACAGACACAAACTGAGGTCTCCCTAAAAACTTCCATGCAAAGAGGCCTGTGTGCTTCCCTGCATGGAGGAACGAGATCTTCCTTTGCTCGTCCCTCAGAGAGTTCCTTTGTCCATCTGGGCAGAAAAAGCCAGGAAGGTGAAGGTTAATGCCAAGGAGGTTATTTTTTCTCCTCAAACCCCCGTTCCAACACACACACACAAACACACACAGCGTCTGGTGCACACACATCCTGGAGCAAGGAAAGGAATTCCCTGCAGGACACAGGCCAGGCCCTCGGATGATACCGGCAGCCAGTGCGTCCTTGCCCTCACCCCACAGAGCCTTCAGCCCTCCCCAGTGCTCAGAGCTGGGTCACCAGCCCCACACACAGACCTTGCTCTGTTCCTCGGCACAGCATCACCCTGGCTTCGGCCGGCACAAATCCCCTGGCCCCCAGCCAGCCCACAGGGTTTCTTTCCCCCTTTCTCTGCCAAAGCAAATTGACTTGTGACACTTTCCCTTATGTTTTCATCCTTTAAAGGGTGGAAAGCTGAAAGCCTGGCTTCACTGTGTTCACTTCCATGCCTCCTTTGTACTCTCCCACCTAGATGTTAAATAAGCTCTTTCAGGGAGGACTGGCCATTGGAGTCACTGCTCAGCACTGTGGGCAGAGGGTGCAGCATGTGCCTGTGCACACACGTGTGCTGCACCCACTGCCAAGCACACGCCCAGGGTGCCCTCCCTGCAGCCCAGGGGGAACAGCGCTATCCCAGGAATGTGTCCTGGCTCCTTTTGCTCCCACCCCCCAGCATTTCAGCTCCCTGGGCCTTGGCCGTCCTGCTGTTTTCATTTCAGAAAAGCATATAACCTAGTTCATCCCTTCTCTGATGTAATAGAACACGTTGCGGGTTTTGACTGAAAGAGAAATAAGAATTTTCATGCCCTGTAGATCAAGGATCTTATTGTCCTCTTAAAAAAGAAATTATAACTTTACAATCTCAGACAGGACCTTGTGCTGACAAGCAGATATCTTCTACTTCCTTCACTTTAGCGGAAACCTAATCCACACGTACACTACAAACTCACCTTCTCAATCATACATGGTTTGCAGCACTTTTCCCAAATAGAATGAGAAAAGGCTTGTCCATGAACTGAATGAACTCTGACTCTTCTACTCCTCTCCTTGAATGAGATTACGAGGCACCACCTCATGGCTTGTGCTTATGTAAAATATAAGACTGAGGTATTATAACAATCCAGTCAATAATAAAGTGATTAATAATAAAGGTGATGCCAAAACCATGTGGGATCATCTCACAGTTTGTTTTGCTAACAAAGGCACAAAGAATCAAATCCAAAGCCCAGTGGAAGGTATCTGTACACGTAGATGCTGTCCAGTGAACTTGGGTGTAGCCAGCAAATCCATTACCTGTGCTGTGACAGTAGCCAAGGTGCACGGTACCACATCTCATGCACAGGTAATGAGAACAGCGCCCTCTGCCAAGATTAGTGCAAGAAAGTGCCTTGCCAGGATCTCTTCTGCCTTGTTTTCTGGTGCAGCTTGCTCTATTACCACAGTAGTTACCAGTAAGACATTCCTTAGCTCTACAGTGCTTTGGTGAGGGCATCTCAGCCCTGTTTATAACAAATTCAGTGCCTAGAGATAAAAGAGCCACAAGACACCAGAATGTGCCATCTGGCCTTGGGAACTGGGAAAAAAAAGAGCTTATAAATATGCAGGAACCTCCCTGTGTTACTGGGACCACATGGCAAGAAGACAGAAAAACTCAAACATATACAGAGAGGAATGTCTGCCCTCCTCCCTTTCCATGTGCTTCAGCCAGGATGTTTGTGCAAGAAGAAAGCCAGTTGAACAATAAAACCCATATGTCAGATGTGGAAGGAAGTCTGTAATCCAACGCACCAAAGGAAAAGATTGACACAAGTTCATCCTTATCATAAGGTTCCCCTCTGCAATAAGGATGCACACCACAGCATCCTTATTAGGGGACCAAACTGATAATTGCAGCAGTGTGGCACTTGGCACTTCGAACTTTTCACCCAAGACTTGTGAAGCACTTTACAATTAAACCTAAATATATCTTAATATGAGATGAGAGAGGCCGTAAAGAGATAGCTTTGCTTATTTTGAGCATGAAAAACACATAAATCCATTACAACACAAACCAGAAGGCTCACCTGGACATGGTGTTTAATGAATCTTAATGGAATTATCCCCAGTCAGACTACAAGGCCAGAGGACTTGCATGTCTTCATGCTTAAAAACAGTGCTCTTGTGACCTTTTGTAGTTACATTTTTAGTAGTAGAAATTACATAAAACAATGAAACACAAGAGTCCTCACTTTAATAAGCATTATTAACACCTCAAAATGTGGAGTGGGAAGGAAAATATTGTGAACCAAGTCTGGCAAGCCATAAATGATGTGAGGTCTAGGCACTGAGAGGTTTTATATCTGAGTACTTGCAAATTTTCACCAAATTTTCATTGGATTTATTAGTTTTGGTTGGAAAAATGTTGGCCTCTCATCTGTCTGTGTGGCAGAGGTCCTTGCTAACAGGGTTTCCTTTTACATATAATGCAAAAGTAATTAAGCTCTTAATTAGTTAAACTTTGAACAAAGTTCTAGCAATGGCTTTCCTGGCAAGGAGAGTCAGTAGTTCTTACTGGACTGGGGCTGTCAGACGTTTCCAAAAAACAGCACTGAGCACCTCTCAAAGCCCATGACTACCCCTCCTGCTCTAGGGAGCTGACAGAGATGTTAATGTCCCAGAAGTGATACCAATGTGAGGTTTCTCTATTAAAACCATCTCCAGGCAGCAATCAGGTTTGCCACATGCCCATGGTCCTCATCACTCTCGCACAGCCATGGTGTATCAAGGGTCAGGGCTGGTGGATTCAGTGCCCTTCGCTCCTGCCGCTGCCCCCCAGTTCAGGAAGGGCTGTAACAATATCCCTTGCCAAATGTCTCCAGCCAAATGAGGAGAGGAAGAGGTTAGAGATACAGATATGGAGTCTTCAGGTTCTGTAGCTTCCCTGCTGTGTTTATTTGCTTCTGCATGTCTACAGCGAGCTTGAGTGAGTGACTGCTGCCCTGGCTGAGGAGTCAGCAGCTGGGGCTGTTACATTCACAGCCCTGGCACAGACCACCACAGGGGTTTGGCTTCCATCTGTCCTTTTGCCCGTATTTTACTTCCAGATTCTCCTTAAACTGGCATAAGCTGGTTTCACCAGCAGCAGTACTGAACAGGGTTTGCATGGTGCTCACATAGGGGGATCTTATGCCAACTTCATCCCAGCAAAATAGCACATGTATTTTACCCAGGATCAGGTGTGAAAGTGGCTGCATAAGCCAGTTCCCAGTGACTACCAGGGCATAATTTGTCTTTTCCATGCCAGAGTCTGATCATTTTGGGATTAAGCTGTGCTTCACTAACAGCTCCTGACATACTGCAGCACTGATTTCACTGGGTCCTTGACCCTGTGCAGCATCACTGATCCTTCATGAGCAAGGTACACCCTGCTAGCAAAATACAACAATACTAAAGATAAAGCAAGGAGCAAGTGTCTTGTAACACATTCCTCTGGGCTCTGTATGGAGCTGGCAGTGCAGTGGCGGGGTCTGGGAATTCTGGAGATGAGGAGTAAGGGAAAACTTAGATATGCTGTGAAAGGGCTGACGAGCTCTGTTTTAAATAGTGGGACTCCAATTTGTATTTGGTCTCTCATGAGTGGACAGTGGTGGAGAGCCAAAAGTGTTCCCATCTTATCATTGGCACGGGAGCTCCTTACAGGGAAGTCCTGAGTAAAGAGCTCAGAGACACTGCTGGAAATCTCTTCTAGTCCAGTGTGGTCCTGTAGGCTGCAGCTTGTCACAATACAGAAATGCTCTGTGCCTCCAAATTTGCTTTTCTAAGGGAGAAATGGGTTATATGGGCAGGGTCCTGCTTATGATCTTATTTCTGGTGGATTTTTTTTGTTATCTACTTCTACTAAGATTTACCTTTCAGGGTCAGTTCCTTGGCATGCACAAGCTGGTGTTATTTCTCTGACTGTACTGAAGCTGTTCAGCCTGTGACCTGTGTAACACGAGCTGGTGGTCTCAGATGATCATCACTGGTCCTCTCCAGCCCTTTTGCCACCACCCTCAACAAGGAGATCAAGTGCTTTACCACCCATAAAGACATTGACATGTCATTCTGATCCTCATCATGCTCATGCATTTTTGCAGACCAGGTGAATGTCCCAGGAAAGTGTCTGCTGGAGAACTCCTCGTTGAAGCTGCCTGTACCAGGTTTGTTCTTGCAGAGCAGAGCACAGAGGTGCTTTGCAAACATTCCCACAGCCCCTGAGCAGCACAAGGCATCTCACCACCACATATTCCAGGCCTGAGTTTGCCTCTTCCTCTGGGACCATAGGCAGGAAGTAGTAGTGTACAAGTAGAAGCAATTTTGGGTGAAGACAGCTCTCCCATGTTTTCTGCGTGGCTGCTCTGAGCAGGACTACATCCACTCTAAGTGTGTTATTGCAGGGAATAGACGGGAGCTGGGTGGGGCTGCAGGGACAATAAAAGGAAATGCGTCTGCTCTGCATATGCTCTGGAGAGGGAGGGTGCTAGTGCCAGGCAGGAGGGGATGTTGTGCAAGACAGGGTCCAGAGGAGAGGCATCTGCATGAAAACCAGAGCAGAAGAAAGTATTTGAGAGAGAGTGTATGGGTGGGTGGGTGGGTGGTGTCAAGGGATTGGGAACAAGACAAAAGAGGCTGTGTATGGCTGTGTGTGAGAGGATTGCGAAGACGAGATGAGAGGCAGAATGTCTGTGGGTGGCATGGAGAAGGATGCAGTGCCGGCTCTGTGCTGCCAAACAGAACACTCCATCCCAGATGCTCTGACCACCTTTCCAACCCCATCAACTATACCCTCATTTTACCCTGTTAACCCTCCATATCCAGTGTCCTTTCCTGAAGGAGAAAAATTGTGGTATAAGAGTCTGAGTAGGGTGCCAAGGTTCAGCAAGAGCCGTCCATCCCTTCAAGCAAACAAACATCATTTTTTCAAAGCTCCCTTGGGCACACAGAGAAGCTTCAGAGTTGCTGTAGTGTTAAGTCTGAGGGTCATTAGAAAAGAACCTCTCCAGAAATGTTTCTCCTGATTTTTGCATCAATGAGCCATCTTCTTCTTACAAAAAATATTCACACACATCAGTGTTACCACAGGGAAAACAAAAGCTTCATCCTTCATTGCGGTAGCCTTTCAACTACACTCCTCCCTACAACTTCAATATTTTGCAGTTCAAGTTTTATTTCTTCTGCTTAAAAAAAAAAAAAAAAGTGGCTGGCTTTGGAGACTGCCTGACCCACATAGCTTAGACCAAGTTGCAGCTGACCCCCAACACCCGACATTTGAAATCAGACCCCTCTCTAAGCCAGGTTCTTGAAAAGCAGTTGACATTGGCCAAAGAGATTGATAAATAAAATTAACAGGTTGAAGACAAAATAGAGAAAAAAAAAAATCAAGCTTGTTCATAAATATCCTTCAGAAAGTGAAAACATAGAAATAGTGACCTAGTGGGAGGCTCTACTCACAATTCCAGAGGATCATGGTAATCTGATATGTACACTGACTTCATGAGTTTGGAGCCCTTCTGAAGAGTCAGACCACAGCAACACACACTTTTTCTTAGCCCCTGCATGCCATCTCCACACCCTGCTGTTACAGCTCTGGTTTGTAAAGGGTTTCAGTTTGTTCCTTTGGTGGATTGTAATTGACCTGGATCAGCTTCAAGTAGGAGAAAAAAAGAAATAAAGACAAAAGGAGCCTTCAGAGGTCCTGAGCACTGTGCCTAGGGGGTGATATCATGGCAGTAATGACCTCAGAGGTGTGTTTGGCTTGGTTCAGATTCACAGAACTGCCTCTTGCCAAGGATATTTTAAGTGGGCCAGAAACATCTGTAAACACACCCATCCAGAAACACATGCTGTGGTCATGCAGTTACAAACACACATCATGTGTCTCACATCAATTCTTATGTGCTCTTCTTGGGAGATATGGGGTCTGCAGCCATAGTCACCCTGTCGGTGCTGTTTGTCCCACAGCTCAGATGCCCCAGCCCACGGCTCACAGGTGAGTGAACTCAGCCCGTCAGTTGTAACCTGTGCCATCAGTACAGATGTCTCCTGTGGAGTTCCTGATCCTGGATCCCAGACTGGGGATTTCAGGTTAAATTAATTTCAGGTTAAAATAATTTTTGGGTAAGCCATCTGAACTTTGCTGTGCTCCTCATAACTAATCCTTTTAAAACAGGAAGGAAGGTGCTTCTGGGGGTCCAGTTTGCCAGGATGAACATTGTGCTCCTCACAGCCATGGCTGTTTGATGGCTGTTGCTCAGAACTGCTCTCAGCAATGACTGCAAGGAGCTGTGGGTTGCCCCTGCAGAGCCCTCAGTGCTCTGCCTGCTGACATTCTTGGTGCTCAGCACATGCACTAGATCATTTTCACAAGCTGCTGTGCATTTCTCTCCAAACGCACATGGGATGCACTGATTACCTCCTTTTCCAAAGGCTAAATCATGTTCACAGGACTAAGGCTGGAAGCTGGCAAGAAGAGCAACCCTGTCTGCATAGGCAGAGTGCTTCCATGGCAAAAACTCACACTCTCAAAAGCACATATTTTCCCATAAATGGCCAGTCACAAAAGAACCAGCAACCACGAGCTGATGCGGGCATAGGGAGGAGCTCTAATGTCCATTAATGATGAGGGAGCGGCTCTGTGACATGACTGAACTGCAGGATAAAATTGTGGGTGACTTCACAGCCAGTGCAATGCACACCAACGGTACTTGGGGCCCTCAGCTAGCACATGGGGCTTGGGACTTTCACCTGCCCCACAGCCCTTGGAGGACACAGAGCAATAAAAGACCCGTTTTAGCATACGTAGGTTTTCAGCAGCTCATGAACATCCAGACCAAGCAGCACACACCTCTGACTCCAGCCTCTCTTGGGCACTGACAGCATCTGATGGGATCCCCTGAGCTAAACAAACCACCTTTAAGGAGATAGAATGTACTCTATCAACCACAGCAACTCCTTTTTAAACTATTTTAGAAAATGCACAGCTTTAATCACCTGTTTAGACTATATTTCAAAAGCTTTGGCACACAGGGTCATAGAAAAGACTCTCTGACCCTGCCAAAATTTAGAGTATTTTCTCTTGAAATTACCCTGTTTCAGTGTACTGTTAGAGCAGATACCAGACACCACCAAGGTCTGGTCACACTGCAATATTTGCTGTCATCCTGAGTTTGCTTCCATTGAGTATTTGACCTCATATTTCCCATGTTTGGTCCCTCTTAAGAAAGGTTGTTTTGTTGGGATAGAATCCCAATAGGTATTTTCAAGTTCAAGGAAAGTGAAAAGAAACAAATCCAAGCCCCCACTGTGCAATCCTCCCCTCTGTACCAATACAGAGGCTGTGCTTTTTTTCAACAGGCCTCCATAAAGGAGAGATGAAAAGCAGAGTTCAGGACCAGGTCTGAAACCTGGACTTAATCCAACACCACTAAATCTCTGGCTGCAATGATGTTACATTTCAGTGAGACAGGAGGGCGGAACCTGGAGGGAAACTATTACCAGTGCTTGAAAGTTTCCCCTGAGTGTGTTTTGGGGCCTCTGATAGAGTTTTGTAATGGATCTTACCTAGGCTTATTCTCCATCATTGCATGGGACAAGTCATTGCTGCTTCAGTGTTTCTGCTGGGGTAGTCTGCATGAGGAAGACTTCAACATCAGCTTCACAAAGAAGAACCCTCATAAGACCTGGCCTTTGTTCAGGAAAAAAAAGAAGTCACAGGTCTCTCAGCATCCAGGGAACTCCTCTCTTTCAGCTGCCTCAATGAGACCCAGTGTATGAGAGCAGAGAGCTGGGAAGGTGCTCTTTTCAGGTGGGAATCAAGCCCTGAGTTCTAATCTTCTATTCTACCTATGATTAAGCACTCCCAATGCAAATAGACATTCCTG
>NW_008236209.1:6735065-6737637 GCF_000691975.1 Corvus brachyrhynchos
TTCCTGCTCTTTCAAACCAACTTTGTGTCAAGCTATTCCCAGGCAGGCAATGACAAGAACAGGCACGGGAGGAGAGCCTTCCTCATGCCATTACCATTAAAGATCTGAAGACCTGTTCTCCAGCTCTTTTCCTTTCTGGTCCCTCCCACATCTCTGCAAAATTGTATAGAAAATACAGCTTTGCTAATCCAGTGGCTTTCTCCTCTGAGTCTGCAGGACTCTAAGTATGAAACAGAAGCAAGGCAAAACCCAATTATCACATTGATTAAAATCATGGCCCAGTCTCACTGTGTTTACTCATGTGATTAAAATTTCATTGAAATAAGAGAACAGGGGTCAACCAAGGAGTTATCCCACCAATTTCAGTATGTTGTGGATTTTTGCATGGGTATTTACAACTAAACTATGGTTTAACCCCACTGGAACTGGCTGGTCTTATGTACATGTAAATGCAAAAGATGAAATTACAAAAGCAGCAACAACTTGGCCAAATAACTTGGGCCAAAGCAGGAGTGAGGTGTTTTCTAATCCTGCTCGATGGATGAGCAGTGCAGCAAGACATGCTGTGTGTACGGCAAACAGGAGCACAGCCCCAAGCTGGGGGTAGAGGAAGTGTGTACCTGTGGGAGAACCGGCGTGTGTTGTAAATACATTTATTTCCTGACCTAGCAGCAAAACTATGTGTCACCCCACTCTAATGAATACTAGGCAAGCAGTGAAGAAACATATTGCTAATTGTGAAAAAAAACCTTTCACAAAGCAGCAAGTCAGCCATGAGAGGTAAGGGTCCTCAGGCTGAGGGTAAGAAAGGGCAATGACTGGCAACAGTGGCATGGGAAATGCATACCTGATGTGGGGGTTCAGAGCACTGTGACAAAAAATCCTATTATAAAACTCACTTTTTGTCCTAAAGGAGGAAAGAAAAAGGAGTATCTGCCATTTAGAAGTATATTCATTTTAGTAGCCTTCATGCTCTTCAGACATGCCCAATCATTGTGTGGAAATCCTGATGGTATTTTCAGCCCAGAATGAAGCTACAACACACAAAGGAACCAGGCAAACAGGATGCCAGCAAGCCTTGCTAAAGGAAACACCATGTAAATCAGGGAGAGGAGGTCACAATGACTATAGGATGTATTACTTCCATAGCAGGGGCCAGTTCAACCTTTGGCTTGAGAACAAGATTAAGTCTAAGCAACTGTGTTAAATGACATTGTGTAGGGAGGATGTCGTGGGCTAGCCTTCACACATCAAAGGTTACCATCCAAGTCACAGCACAGGAACACAGATTTTTTTACATATCTGACCCATGCCCCAGTTAACCCAATCCCCTGCTCTCAGATGTAGCCCATGACTTAATGCTTGAAGCATTAAGGTTAGGGTTAGGGTTAGTGTTAGGGTTAGGATTAGGATTAGAAAAGGAGGGTCCCCCCTGGTTTCAGCTCACTGACAGTGCAGTGCCAGACTTGATGAAGTGTCTTAGCTAGTTCCCACATTTGTTCATCTAATTAGGGCCACTGGACATCAGAGCATTACATGCACAGGTAGCAGCATGGCAAACCATGAGTCACGCAATGTGTTTGCAGCACTGTAGTATGGAAAACAAACCCAGGAGCATGGTGGAATTATTCGTTGATCCTGTGTGTTGGCAGACTCTTTCAAATAGTTTCTCTTCACTATCAAGTAATAACTCCAAAAAATAAAACAAGATATTCCTATTGGTTGATAATTTTTTTCCTTCTGTTCAGCCCTGGTCTGTCTGAGCAGCTCTGTCAGACACAGACCTCATCACTGCTGCTCCCACAGCAACGTCATGGATATCTGACAGCAGCAAAGTTTCCAGCCCTGTCCCATAAACAAGCGGAGTTTTCCAAGCCCTTCCCTGCTTGCACTATGTTCTGAAACAAATCCATAACCAGCAAAGGAAACAAAGGCATTGGAGTGGAATCCCTTGGCTTTTACTTCATTTTCTGATGTAAATGGAGCCAGAGGTGTTGAATTGGGTCCCTCTATGATGCTTCCCATGGGATAATGCACAGTTTGCATTTCTCCAAAGCACAACAATTTGGAATAACAGTTGTCAAGGAATTTATTTTGGATGCCCTTTTGAAAACAAATTCCAAAGTGTTGGGGTTTTATTTTTTGGAGGCTGCTGAGTTCTTTTTTAATAAGATTTTTTAACTCTAAGGGCTACAGTTGTAACAAGTTGGTTTTGATCTGTTTACAAATGGGCTTACCTGCTAGAAAAGGCTGTTTCAATGGAGCACTGACATTCAGGGCCCCTTTGAAAGACACCAGGGACCTAAAGACCATTGATGCTGTCAGATTTCCAAGACTGAATTCCTCCCTATAATATCCAGGCTTGCAGCCAATTTAGCTGGCTTGGAACAGTTGTAGCTTTAAAACATGCTTGATGTGTATTCAGATTTCAAAAAGGAAAAAAAAAAGCCAAACAAACCCAGCATTGCAGTGATTCAGAAAGATACACAGATGATGGAGTGGAGCAACAAAGTCACAGGCAAAGCCAACACAAGCAGAGATGACCTTTCTAAATTCCACAGCACTAATTCTC
>NW_008236209.1:6737721-6738477 GCF_000691975.1 Corvus brachyrhynchos
GAGTGCCTGAACGTTTGTACCCCAGCCCGATACAACTATTTCCTTTCTCCATATCTGATTCCCTACATGGCTGCTGTGATACCATAAAAAAACTAGTTTGAAAACACAGTGGGCTATTTATGATTCTTTTTTTTATGAAGACTCACTGTTCTTCAGAAACTGATCATTCATGGATGTTTCTTGGGCAGGAGGCAAAGAGGAGGGAAGATGATTCTCTGGTTAAGTTTGCTCAAAAATTTAGGAGAAATGTTCCCATTGTTACTGACGCATTTTTCTGATCTATAGCACACAGAATCCTGAATCCCCTTGCCCATGCAGTGGAGATAAAGGAACACAGCTGAAGTCCTCCCACTACCAGTGGGCATGTAATAAGCTTAGAGGCTCTAAAGCATTTTTATTTAGTATAATGAGTGTTGTTAAACTCAGAATTCAGAGGAACTTAAAACTGCAGGGGAAACATCTTCCGCACATAGATTAGGAAATAGGTACTTTGGAAAGAAAAGATCAAGAAGTTTTATCCATGGGAATCCTTTGGAAAAGGCTGTGCCATTTTAATTGTATTGTTGCTACAACAGTAAGCAGAACCATATTGAGACTCTGGGCACTAGACATGGAAAAATATGGATGAAAAACACTAACAAGCAGTAGTCTTGACTGCAGTCTTAAATTAGTCTGTCCCAGTGGTACCTTTTCACTTACAGGAAATGCCTCCTGAGGTATTTCCCAGGAGAATGAGAGCTGATGGGGAGGGACAGC
>NW_008236209.1:6738539-6739448 GCF_000691975.1 Corvus brachyrhynchos
GGAGGAAGGGAAGGAGGGGACTGGCTGGCTTTTTTTGTATTTTTAAAGGCAAATCACTACTCTCATTTTCCGAAAATGTCTCTTATATATCTTACATTCAAAATTACTTGTAAGGGTTGTTTAAAGACAGAGGAGATGTCATCCCCAAAATTTCACAACTTGTCAAATCTTGTATGCAGAGAGAAAATAAAGATCAGACCACAGAGTACCAGATGGCAAATACAGTACTCCTCATATTTCTTCATAGTTTTAAAAAATCTTTTGACCTTCCAAGACAGTCTGTATGACTGAGATGTGGTGCACTCTCGTCTTCTAAACACATTTATTTAACACTTTGAGTAGTCGTTTGCAGGACTGAACCTGTGACGTGAAAGAGATCAAAATATCTTAATCTGGTTTAGAGTACATTTTCCTCATGTAATATATCCCTTTCAGCACATCTCCAGAGAGGGCTTTATAGGACAGATATTTCTCAAAGTGACAGAACTGTGAAAGTACAGGTACTCCTTGGTACATGCTTACCTTGGAATGGTCTCTCAAGAGGATTCTTTCTCAACACAGACTTCTCCATAGACACAAAATTTCTCTACTGTGCAGATAGAAAACTTTCTAAAGAAAACTTCCTACACAACAACTAAAACCTACAAATGGGGGTAGAAAGAGAATGCATTTGGGCCCCTGTTGCTTTTCCTGCCTTCTCTATGATAACTGCTCCTAGAAGCCCCACCATCCCAGCCCACTCCCTGGGTAGACCCCACTCTAGGCAGCACCATTAATGGAGCGCAGCAGGAGCTCGGGCCAGTCTGTGAGGGCTGTTACACACCACTCTGCTCTCTCTGGTATGGCAAAAATCCCCATGAGAGGAGCCTTAAAAGTCTTGGAGTGGGAAACAGAGCTGTCAGGTGCCCT